>NC_136960.1:11914333-11921833 GCF_032717465.1 Coenobita brevimanus | reverse complement strand
AGAATAAAATAAATCGCTCAGGAAAAGGCGTTAGGGAGTTTCCTGTGTCACCTGGAACCGGTGCCAGGTGAGAATTGATTGGCATAAGGTCATTACTATACTGATAAGGTCATTAAGAGGGTAATTACTGTCATTTATCACTATTTATAAGTTCAGTTTGTGGATGGCAATAAATGAACAGGAATAAATGTAATTAGTTAATAAATTGTGTATCATTATCCAGAGGCAATTATCAGATATTAAATGAGCTGAATTAAGTGTGTAAATAGGGTGTACTAAGTGTAATTTAGGTGTAGTAAGTGTCATTAAGGTACAATACTAGGTGTAACTAAAAGTAGTGTAATTGATGTGTAATAAGTGTAATTGAGGTGCAATAATAAGTAATTAAGATGCAATAAGTGTAATTATGGGGTAATGTAATTACTATATAATAAGTGTAATTAAAGTGTATTAGGTGTAATTAAGGTGTAATTAGCGAAATTAAAAGTAGAATCCATTATTAATTATTAATGTAAGGTGATAAATAGTTCAATAAATTCTGAGTTAACAGATTTTGTATAATCATCCATTGATGTAATTATCATTTATAGAAATGTAGAGCAATAAAGAGTATATATAATTAAGAATATATTTAATAAATTGTGTATCATTTTCCACATGTAATTATTAGTTATGGAAATATAGAGTGATAAAGGAAGAGTATAATTAAGAATACATTAATAAATTGTGTATCATTATCCTTAAAGACAATTATCAGTTATTCAATATGAGGTTATGATGAGCTGATTAAAAGAACAGTTGATAAATTGCGTATCATTATCCTCAAAGGCAATTATCAGTTATATAATTAAGTTGATAAATGAAGTGTGTAATTAAGAGCAGAGATAATCAATTGCATATTATTATTATCCATAAAAGTAATGAAGAGTTTATTAAAGGTACAGTTAATAAATTGTGTATTATTATCCATACAAGATACTGATACACAATTAACAAATGTGATAAAATATATGTCTATGCATGTACCTATCTATCTACTTTATTTGTCTATGTCTATCTATCAATCAAACAATCTCTATGTAACCTCTCTATGTAATTTCTATATGTAATCTTTCATGTAATTTTATATGCACTTCTCTATGTAATTCTTTATGTATCTTCTCTATGTAATCTCTATATGTAATGCATCCTATTTGTAATTTTTTATATTCTAACTTCACTACTACAATTTTGCAACTAAATTTTCTATTGCTACTGCCTAACACTAGAATATGATGCTAGTCACGAAGAAGTGCTATGGAAAGGATGCAGTATTGTCTTATTCTGCCACTGAGATACATGAAACAAGTTACAAAAGGATGAAAATCTTAGACAAATTACGGTAGGGTAGGGTAGAGTAGGGTAGGTACAGTAGGGTAGGGTAAGGTAGGGTAGGCTTTGGGTTTGGGTAGGGCTGGGTAGGGTAGGGTAGGGTAGGGTAGGGTAGGGTAGGGTAGGGTAGGGCTGGGTAGGGTAGGGTAGGGTAGGGTAGGGCAGGGGTATGGATATGGGTATGGATATGGATATGGGTAGGGTAGGGTAGAGGTATGGGTATGGATATGGATATGGGTAGGGTAGGGTAGGGCAGGGTAGGGTAGGGTATGGTCGGGTAGGGTACGGTAGGGTAGGGTAGGGTAGTAGGGTAGGGAAGGGTAGGGTAAGGTAGGGTAGGGTACGGTATGGGTATGGGTATGGATATAGTTATGGATATGGGTAGGGTAGGGTAGGGGTATGGGTATGGGTATGGATATATACAGTACATGGATATGGGTAGGTAGAGTAGGGTAGGGTAGGGTAGGGTAGGGTAGGGGTAGGGGTAGGGGTATGAATATATATTTGGATATGGGTAGGTAGGGTAGGGTAAGGTAGGGTAGGGTCGGGTAGGTTAAGAGTAAGGAAGGGTAGGAAAGGGTAGGTAATTCCCTTATACCGTTACTCCGACTGACATTTAATACTGTAAGGTCAGGGATAAATAGGTCAGGGAGATGGTATCAGGGAGGTCGGGTTGGGTTTAGTACACACACACACACACACACACACACACACACACACACACACACACATTTGTATTTCTTATGCCCCATTCCCTTCGTCTCTCTACCTTCTTGCCTCTCTCTCTCTCTCTCTCTCTCTCTCTCTCAATTCTCCTCTAATATCATTCACAGTAAACATTGCTCTCCTCTCGTCCAGGACTTTCCTATCACCCTCCCTTCCCCATTCTCTCTCTCTCTCTCTCTCTCTCTCTCTCTCTCTCTCTCTCACACACACCATTTTCCCTCCCTATCAAGAGCGCACCCAGGAATTTTCTAATGGAGGGGGGGGGGCGTAGTGAGGTGAAGTCAGGTAATCCGATAATAGACGAGTTTCCGGTCAAAATTTTTTTGAAGTTAGATATTTGTATGGGTAAAAAATACGCAGAAAATAACTATATCAACCATTATTTCCCCCCCCCAAAAAAAAAAAAATGTGCAGAAACATGACAATAATAGATAAGGTAGCCGAAAAATCACGTGACTCTGAAACGGCGTCTGATTAGTTGTGACGTCACTACTCACACTGAGGCAGCCCTTTAGCCAGCATACATTGTGCTTATTTCTGACCTCTAAAAAAGTCCAGTGACAGGAGGAATAATTGCTAATGTTTCGTTCCAATGTGTAAGTACACTGACAAAAGCACAGTAGGGAAATTATTCCTCTGTATACCAGCCAATAACAATAAACGAAAGCAGCAATGGCTGGCTGCTCGTCGGAAGTTTCCAGTGCTGGAATGCAGTTTTTACTGTTGTGAAAATATTATATTCTTCACCATATAGGTTCATACACACCAAATTATCTGAAATTCGGTAAAAAAAAAAACTATGCTTAATTTAACAATTAATAGAATACTAGGAGTCAGAGCGAAAACTTGCTAAGGTTAGAGGGTATTTCTACTTTAGTTCGCCAACACGCCTTGATAAACTTGTATTTTGCACAGGTACTGATTTTAAAGTACAAATAAATGCATTTGTATGTTAAATTAATATTCATACACAGCAGAAGTCTGCCAAGGCAAGCTGTTGAGCTACAGGAGAAACACTTCCGCTAATTTCTGCGCGTTTTCGCTGTGAATCCGGATTTTTTAAAAGGTAAAATTAAATACTAAAATTTGACCAGATTTCGGATAATTTGATGAGTATGAACCTCTATGGTGATAAAATCTATAACACTTGCCAATTAAAAAGTGCCAATTCGGTGTTGATTCGGTAAATGACCGCCGATTCGGTATTTCGTCACACTCCCCTGAAGGTACACCCACGAAAAAAAAAAAAAATATTCGTTACCCTTGTGGTGTGATACAATATGACATAAGGACCAAGGGTTCTGAACTACTATCAGTACCAAATGAACACAGTTTCACTTTTACAAATCATTTCAGAGTTGATCGCACCCAGAGGTAACGATAATTTTTTTGGTGGGTGTACAGTACTTTACAATCAAGTACAGAGTCACTGAAACTTTTTTTTCTTTTTTTTCTTTTTCCGGAAAACTAATTATGAAGAGGTCTAATAGTAAATATTCATGAGCATTATACCATTATAAACTCATACAACTGATACTGTACAGCATACATTTAACACTTTCCACCTCTTGAGGTACGAGCACTGCTCGGGAATGGTGTAGCTGTAAGCTACTTCTGGTCGATTTCACCACAATTTACTTACCTGACAGGTACCATCCATTTACACCATGAAAAGTATTCCTTCACAACATACCTGAAGGGGTTACTTTGGATCTACGGTGTCCATGTAGGTACAACTATTATCTCTGTTACTGGTAAAGTATTGTGTGATGGATTGGAGCGTCCTCTGCGGTATGAATACTGACGTCATCGCCAACATGGCGGCTGCTCTCTCCAGCCGCAAAGAATTAAAGTTATCACGTCTTGTTCTGTGCAAATGATAAATTAAATTAAAAAATACATATACCGTAAGTGTTTAAGTACATGGCAGAATGCACTGGCCATGTTTACCCAGAACCGGCAACACGTCTATTACTGGGAGGTCATATGCAGGTTTAGAGTCAGGGAGCTGCTGGCTCATGTGTTACTCTTTGTTTGTACTTGCCAATTTTTCATGTTTTGCTGTTATCGAAATAAATATATATAAATTTTTATTATTGCACCTTAATGACACTTATTACACCTAAATTATACTTAGTACATCCTATTTACACACTTAATTCAGCTCATTTAATAACTGATAATTGCCTCTGTGGATAATGATACACAATTTATTAACTAATTACATTTATTCCTGTTCATTTATTACCATCCACAAACTGAACTTATAAATAGTGATAAATGACTGTAATTACCCTGTTAATGACCTCATCAGAGTAGTAATTACCTTATGCCTCATCAATTCTCACCTAGCTCCGGTGCCAGGTGACACAGGAAACTCCCTAACGCCTTTTCCTGAGCGATTTATTTTATTCTATCTTACTGTTATTTTCTATCTAGCTATTACCGTAAGGGGTGGTCACAAACAAATCGCCTCCATGTCACCCTATCCCCCGCCATTTCATTGTCCTGCTTCCAGCTCACCCCCCCCCCCTCTCATGTAGTCTCCACTCAGTCCTTCCATCTCATCCTTGGCCTCCCCCTCCCTTTCCCCCCCCCATCCACCTCACTCACATACACTGTTATTTTGTGTTACGTAAATCCTTCCCATACCGCCTTTGTCTGCGTAAGTGCAGAAAGATATTACCCTCTATCCAAAAATAATTCGCTAAGGAAAAGTTGTTAGGGAGCTTCCTTTATCGACTGGATTAGGAGCCTTGGAGTTCCTGAGTTACCAGCAAATATTGACAGTTTAGATGCCAGTACTGAAGAAACGGGACTTACTGTAAATAGACAGATAGATAGATATATAGACTGATGGATATTGTAGATAGATTGATGGATAGACAGACAGGTAAATAGACGGATAGATTGATTGATTTATAAACAGACACAAACATAAATAGACAGTTAGACAGATACGCGGACAGACGGACATACACACCGAAAGATGGATAAAAATATGTATAGATTGATATGTTAAAAAGAGACTTAGGTGGATAATGAATACATATAGATGCACAGGTAACCAGATACAAATAACAAACAAACAAATAAATTAATGCCAAGTTGATAAAGCTAACTAATGGTAACTCTCTCTCTCTCTCTCTCTCTCTCTCTCTCTCTCTCTCTCTCTCTTGTATATAATGTAGATCACACACACACACACACACACACACACACACACACACACACACACACACACACACACACACACACACACACACTGTACTATCAAGGAGGAATTCGAGGCAATCTGTATTCTTGGATGCAAGATTTTCTCATGAAAACAGAAATGATAACAGTACTAAGGGGAAATTACTCATCATGGAAAGAAGTGACTAGTGGAGTACCACAGGGCTCAATGCTGGCACCAATCATGTTTTTAGTGTATATAAATGATATAGACAGTAATACTGGAAATGAAAGCTATCTAAATATGTTTGCAGATGATGCAAAAATACAAAGGGGAATTACTAACACAGACTCTTGTAAAGAGCTACAAGAAGAATTAAATAAACTTCATGAATGGGGTAATACATGGCAAATGGAATTCAGTGTGGACAAGTGTCATGTAATCAAGTTTGGTAAAAGTGGAAAAAGACCTGATTGGGATTATACATTAGGAAATAAAACCCTACACACATCAGAAAGAGAGAAGGACCTATGTGTGATTGTCAATAAAGACTATCTCCGGCTGACCACATCAGTGAGAAGGTACGGAACATGCATACACTGCATGCCAATAAGAGAATAGCATTCGCATACACAAATGAAGACATGCTAAGAAAGATAATAACATCATTCATCAGACCAACCCTGGAGTATGCATCAGTAGTCTGGAGTCCTCATCTCAAAAAACACGTAGACGAGATTGAAAAAGTTCAAAGAGCCGCTACAAGATGGGTACCAAGCTTAAGGGATCTAAGATACGAAGAAAGACTAAATAAACTGAATCTACCAACACTACAGGAGAGAAGGAAAAGAGGTGACATGATTATGCTATATAAATGCATATCAGGGAAGGAGAAAATAGACATAAATGATTACTTAACGTATGGGGAAGCATCAGCAAGAGGACACTGCAAAAAACTGTATAAAAAGAGAGGTGATAAAGACGTAAGGAAATTTAGTTTCCCAAATAGAGCAATTGATCAGTAGAATGCACTACCGAATGAAACAGTGTGTGCCAAAACAATTCACAAATTTAAGGATATGTACGATAAATATGGTTCAAGACACGGGACAGTACGAGCTTGACTCATTTCCTGTAAAGATACAATTAGGTAAGAATAATTAGGCAATTAGGTAAGAACACACACACACACACACACACACACACACACACACACACACACACACACACACACACCGGGAGGTCCAATTATTACGCTGCTTTTCCACTCCCCCCGCCGATAGCTGTGTGTTGCAGGTACGGCGCTAATGCTAACCGTCCATATTGAATACATGCTACAGCCGCCTCATTCAGGATTGGGGTATCAGTATTACGGGCATGTTTAACCCTTCTTCCCATTCCCATCCGGCAGGGTCAGCCATTCTCTCTCTCTCTCTCTCTCTCTCTCTCTCTCTCTCTCTCTCTCTCTCTCTCCCGTAGTCTTGTTTTTCGGACTACTAGGCTACTTTTCACGTTTATTGTAAGTCGGAGGCTACCCCCTTGAACCCGTAGAGTGTGTAGTCCTTGGGTGTAGTCCCTGGGTATAGTCCTTCAGTGTAGTCAAAGTGTAGTCCTCAAGTGTGGTCTTAGTAGTCTTAGCCTTGATCTGGGACTACGGCTATACACATTCATCTTAGTGTGTAGTTGATCTGGGACTATTGGCCAGGGGCGTCATTTCAATTTTCCCTAGGGGGGGCATAGGCTATTTAGGAGGGCCCCCTACTCCCACCTCCCCACATCGGTGGGGTGGCGAGCTAGCATTTTGAAGCAACATGCAAAAGCTATATTTAGGGAATTAAAGCAGTAAACAAATATATATACTGTATATACTGTATTTTTTAATTACACCAATTACTTCCTGACACACACACTAATGGATATTCTAGCATTGGCAAACGCTCGAACTTTTAACTCCGACTTCGAACCACAAAATAAAATAAAACCATGCTTTCGTGTACAATTCTATGTTTATTTTTTTGTAAAGCATACATGTCACTTAAGTGTTTGTGACTTAGATTTTGTCATATAAATTTTGTAAAAAATAAAATTCTTACTTGGTTCTGATGTCACCCAGCCGCCCCCCTACCGTCCCATTTTCCCTCACGGTCTCACGGTACCCCACCGTCCCCTTGGATCTATCCACCGACCACTTTGGGAACCACTGATCTAAATGAACTCTTAAGACTCCT
>NC_136960.1:11789333-11909333 GCF_032717465.1 Coenobita brevimanus | reverse complement strand
GGGTTGATAGGTGTAAGAACTGAGTCTTAGATGCATTAAAAACAACCAGATTATTTTTACCCCAGTCAGAGATACGAGCCAATTCAGATAGGTGTGCCATAGTCTCATCCCTTGTTTGTTGAAGTAACTGTTGAGATGGGCGTTGCGGGAACCGAATGGAATGGTGAAGGGTGGAGTCATCAGCGTATGAGTGGATAGGGTAAGATGTACAGCTTAGAAGATCATTGATGAATAAAAGGAAGAGAGTTGGTGATAGCACAGAGCCCTGAGGAACACCACTGTTGATATATCTAGGAGAAGAACGATGGCCGTCTACAACGGCGGCTATAGAACGACCAGAAAGGAAGCAAGCGATGAAGGCACAGATAGAAGGATAGAAACCGTAGGAGGGCAGTTTGGAAATTAAAGATTTATGCCAGACTCGATCGACAGCCTTTGAGATGTCAAGTGCAATGGCAAAGCTTTCGCCAAAGTCCCGAAAAGAGGATGACCAGGAGTCTGAGAGGTAGGTGAGAAGATCGCCAGTGGAGCGTCCCTGACGAAACCCGTACTGACGATCGGAAAGAAGGTTGTGATAGGAAAGATGCCTTAAAATTTTTCTATTGAGAATTGACTCGCAAACTTTTGAAATACAGGACGTTAAAGCAATTGGACGATAGTTGGAGGGTTGGGAGTGGTCACCCTTCTTTGGGACTGGCTGAATGAAAGGAAACTTCCAGCAAGAAGGAAAGGTACAAGTTGACAGACAAAGGCGAAAGAGTTTGCCTAGGCAGGATGTAAGCACAGAAGCACAGTTCTTGAGAACAACAGGAGGGACCCCATTAGGCCCATATGCCTTGTTAGTACTGTGGCCAGTGATGGCAGAAAATATATCAACTGAAGAAATTTTAATGTCAGCCATGAGGAAGTCAGAGGGGGGAAGTGATGGAGGAACAGCACCGGAATCGTCTAAGGTGGAATTGGAGGAGAAAGTCTGTGCAAAGAGATCTGCTTTATCAGTAGAAGAAATAGCTACAAAACCATCAGAGTAGAAAAGAGGAGGGAAGGATGATAAGGTAAAGTTGTTAGAAAGATTTTTGGCAAGGTGCCAGAAGGAGCGGCAAGAATTCGAGTTGGAGAGTTGAGAGCATTTAGTATGGATGAAATTATTTTTAGTAGAGCGAAGAAGAGACTTAGCACGATTCCGGGCAGAAACGTAAAGATGATGTGATTCAGGGGTGGGTTGGCTCCGGTACCTTTTGTAGGCCCTCTCCATGTTGCGGACAGCATTAGAACAAGCGTGATTAAACCAAGGCTTTCTTGCGTTAGTCAAAGGATATGAGAAAGGAATGTATGCTTCCATGCCCGAAAGAATAACCTCCGTAATGCGCAAGGCACACTCAGATGGCTCCCGGCCATGGAAGCAATAGTCATTCCAGGGAAAATCAAAGAAGTACTGCCTGAGGGCCTCCCAGTCCGCGGCTCCAAAATGCCACAGACGACGTTTCCCTGGAGGGTCCACAGGCCATACCGGAGTGATAGGAGAGGTTAAGGTAATAAGGTTGTGATCGGAGGAGCCCAACGGAGAGAAAAGATTAACAGAGTAAGCAGAAGGATTAGTTGTGAGGAAGAGGTCAAGTATGTTGGAACTCTCTCCAAGGCAGTCAGGGATACGGGTAGGGTGCTGTACAAGCTGCTCTAGGTCATTAAGGATAGAAAAGATGTAGGCTTGTTCTCCAGGTGGATCCGTGAAAGGAGAGGAGAGCCAAAGGTGGTGGTGAACATTGAAATCTCCTAGAATGGAGATTTCAGAGAAAGGAGAAATGGATAGAATGTATAGAATGTATATGGATATATATATATATATATATATATATATATATATATATATATATATATATATATATATATATATATATATATATATATATATATGTTTGTGTGTGTGTGTGTGTGTGTGTGTGTGTGTGTTTATAGGTAGATGGATCCATTTAGTTTTTGGTTGGTTGGTTTGTCGACAGAGAGAGGAAGAAAGGCAAAGAAGAGGATAAAGGGAATAGGTGAGAGAAGGAGGGGGAATGAAAGGAATATTGGAGAGAGAGAGAGAGAGAGAGAGAGAGAGAGAGAGAGAGAGAGAGAGAGACTGTATTCTCCATCACTCCATCACATAAAGGAACTGAAGCAGACGAGATCTCACTTATGGTATCCTCCCCTCTCTCCCTTCCTTCCTTCACTCTTTCCCTCCCTTCCCTCTCTCTCCCTCTTCCTCCTCCTTCCTTTCCTCTCTCCCTCTCCCCTCCATTCTCGATTCCTCTTCTTTCCCTCTCCCTTCTTCCCCTTCCCTCCCTACCTCCCTCCATACCTATCTACCTACCTCCTTCCTCCCTTCCCTCTCTCCTTCACCCACCATTACCACATTTTAGTAGTGAAAGGAAGAATCAAGCAGGAGGCGGTGTGTTGTTATTAAATCAGGATTTCATCCAGTCGAAATTGAAAACATTGACACCATTGATTTTCGGCTTAGAAATTAATCTTGTCATAAAATCACTCTTGGGTTAATTTATCGTCCACCTGGTTAGCCACTCAACATAGATAATGAAATCTACAATCAAACTGCCGAATCATCTTGTATGCACAGCACTGTAATATTTGGTGATTTTAATTTACCAGTCCCAAAATGGGGAGAAGCTCTATCCTCACACACAGGGTTAGACCTGTATACAAACTTGCAGGAAAGTTCTTTATATCAATTTGTAAATTATCTGACACGTGAATCTAACATCCTAGATCTTGTCTTAGCTACGTCAGAAAATTTACTGAGTAACGTTATTGTAGGAGAAGAATTTACCACAAGTGATCATCGCATAGTTACATTTAACATCAAATTCAGTGAAGACAGTGTCAGGGCCAGTTGTGAGAAAGTGCCCAACTTTAAGAGAGCAAATTTTAAGAAATTAAAGGCAATTGTAGGTGCAGGTGACTGGTATCCCATTGTCGAAACTTTAGATATCAATGATGCATGGAATTTTTTTTTTACAGAAACTCTCAACAATGCCGTCAGGTTATGTATTCCAATGCAGAACAGAAGGCCTGCCAAAAATTCTAAACCCAAATGGTGGAACTCTGACATTAAACATTGTCTAGAAGCAAAAAATCTTGCATATAAGAATTATAATACCACAAAATATCAAAATGACAAAAATGAATACAATGCCCTTCGACGAAAAGCCAAAATATTAAATAAATGCAGTAAGAAAAACCTTGAGGCACATATTGCAAGCATCAGTAAATCAAATCCCAAAGAATTTTTCAGTTACATAAGAAGCAAAAAGGTAATAACTCCAACAATTGGTCCCTTAATCACAGATAACAGAGAGCACACTGATGATGAAACTACGATTGCGAAAATTCTTAATACTTTCTTCGCGTCAGAATTTACGACAGAAAATATTCACACAATTCCTACTGTTTCCCCCATTCCCATAGAAGAGGACAACATAATCACTGACATTGTAGTTAGCGATCGTGGCGCACTGCTTACAATAAGGAAATTAAAAGAGAATAAAACACCAGGACCGGACAAAATATCTCAACGTGTATTGAAGGAACTACAGAATGAAATATCAAAGCCTTTAACTGACCTTTTTAACTTATCACTTAACCCACGGTGTCCCGTCGACGTACTTCCACGTCCTCACGTTATGTCACTGCCAATCCCGTTGATGTACTTCAACGTCCTGCAATTGCAAGGTTCATAATTTCCACAATTTTCAAAATTCGCGCGAGATTTTCGATTCGCCCACGTACCCAAGCCTCCCCTACCTGCCGCCAGGCAGGCAGCGTCCTAGACCCTGTGTGACCTGCGCTCGCCCTTGTCTCAGTCACTCACCTGCTAGCAGTGACCCAGGTCAGACATGGCGCGGAAAGGTCTCTCAGACGAGGAAATTGCATCCGCCCTGGAAGCCTTCACTGGAGATAGTGATTCTCCACTCGATGATGATGTGGTAGATCTCGATTACGTCCAGCCAGAGGAAGAAATAAGTAGCAGTGATGAAGAGGTCCCTTCACCCCGAAAAACGCTGTATGTGACATACCGTAAGGCAAGGGAAGGCCAGCCTGCTCCCCAACCACGTGCACGGCTATCTCTCCATCCCGAATCTGATGAGGACGAGGATGAGGACGATGAGGATGACGGCGGCTTAGGACGTGATATCGCCTCGTGGTTGGGAAAAGAAAAAATATCACCACGAGGATCAGAAGGTGGGGCGAGAAGACATATAAGGTATGGTGAAAGTCTTTTGTCTGGGGAAGTGGAAAGTGGTGTGGTGGGATTGCTGGGTGAAAGGGAAAGTGTTGTGGCAGCAGCGCGGGGTGAAAGTGAAAGTGGTGTGGGGGTAGTGCGGGGTGAAGGGGCAAGTGGTGTGAGGGAGGCAGCACGAGCACGTGGTGTACGTAGGCCTAGGGGAGAGGAGGTGGAGCCACTCCCCAGCACGTCTTTCGCCCCACAATATTCCCAAACTTCCTCCCCACAGCCCCAGGATGTGGGGAAAGGAAAGAAAGGGAAGGGAAAGGGTAAAAGAAAAGGGAGAGGGAAGAGAAGTGCGAGTGATGAGAGGCGCCGCTCTCCACCTCCCCAACCTCCCCCACCACCCTCACCTCCCCACCCTGACGAAGGGGACGATGGGGACGTGGCTGGAGACGGTGGTGTCACGTGGAACTGGGAAGATGGGAGTAATTTTACTCCCATCATTCACCCTTTCACTGAGGAGTGGCGGTCTGGTTGCACGGCTCCAGGTGTGCATGCAGGTTCGTCTAGGGTGGATTTTTTCCACTTGTTCTTTGAGGAGGCGTTTGTGGGGCGCATAGTTGAACAGACTAATATATTTTCACGATCACAGCGCCGTGAAAGTGAACGTTTGGGAACCACGAGCAGGCATTCCCAACAATATGACTATCCCATTACAATTTCAGAGATGTTCTTATTTTTGGCCCTGGTTCTCTTGCTGGGTGTGGTAAGGAAAAACCAAATTCCTGCCTACTGGACAACTGACCCAATGATCCTCACACCTTTCTTTGGAAAGGTGATGAGTCGTAACAGATTTCAGTATATTCTCGGCCGCCTCCACTTTTTTGATGCAGAAGATCCAGCCAATGCAAATAACACAGATAAAATGAGGAGAATTAGGCTGGTATTTGATCATTTACGGGAAATGTTCCACTCCTCATTTTATCCCTACAGAGACCTCGTCATAGACGAGAGTCTTGTGTTGTGGAGAGGCAATATTTCCTTTAGGCAGTACATACCCAGCAAGAGACACCGTTTCGGGTTCAAGATCTTTGTTATGTGTGACTGTAAGACTGGTTATGTGCAAGACATAGTCTTGTACACGGGCGCACAGACAGATATAACAGAAGATCGGAGTATAGGACTCTCTGGGGCCGTGGTGAAGACAATGATAGAAGAGTACCTTCATCGTGGTCATGTGTTGTACCTGGACAACTGGTACACTAGCCCTCTTCTCGCTAGGTTCCTCCACCAACACGACACCGGAGTCTGTGGTACAGTCAAGAGAAACCATCGCCATATGGTCAAGATAGGGAGGAAACTTGACAAGAACGAGGTGGTTTTCTTCCAGGCCAATAACATCCTTGCCACCCTGTGGAACCACAACAGGGAAGTTTGCCTCCTATCAACTGTTCACAGCCCCCTGATGCACCGCACAGACTCCGTGGATCACCGTAGTGAGAGGAGGCGCAACGTATGGAAACCCAAGTCTGTACTGGACTATAATCTGAACATGAGGCAAGTGGATCAGTCAGACTCGATGATTTCAAGTGGTGACTGTGCCAGGACCACGATGAAGTGGTACAAGAAACTCCTTTTCCACTTGCTCGACATCACGGTCCTGAACGCCCACTACCTGCACGCAATGACCACTGGAGTATCCGAGACCTTTGAGGGGTTTGTGAGGGAGCTGGCACGTGAAATAATCGCCAAGCATGCCCAGGACAGACCCACACACCACACCCGCACCCCCATGGCTGCCCAGACTCCCCTACGTCTTGCAGGACGCCACTATCCCAGCGCAATCCCTTCCGACCCAAACCGTCGTAAACCCCAGCGTCGCTGCCATGTATGTAAGCACTCGACAGTCAGACCATCCACTCAGAGAAAAGACACAAGGTACGAGTGTGTCAAGTGCAATGTTGCGTAGTGCCTTCAGCCTTGTTTCAAAGAGTATCATAATTTCCTACACTACTGAAACTGTGTGGGAAGGCGAAATGACGCTCATTATAATGGTAAGGCCAGTCAGTAGGTGCTAAGTCAAATATAAAGTTGAAACGGGTGTTATGTTTTCAGGAAAGTAATGTATAAGTTGAGAATTAGTGTAAGTTGAAAGAATTTATATCAAAACTACACCCACTGTGTAAATCTGCGAAAATATGACGCTCAGTATAACACTCTGGTCAGTAAATATGTGATAGCAAGAATATAAAGTGGAAACGGGTGTAATGTTAGCATGAATAAAACTTATAAGTTGAACAATAGTGTAAGTTGTAATAATTGATGTCACGAGTACACCCACATTCTGGTCAGTAAGTATATGATAGGAATTATATAAAGTGGAATTTGTTGTAATGTTAGTAGTAAGGTATTTTATAAGTTGATTACTAATGTAAGATGAAACAAATGATATCGCGATAACACTCCCTGTGTAAGTACGCGCTAATATGACGCTCAGTTGAATCGTAAGTTCTGAAATTATGTGATATCAATTATATCAAGTGTAAACATGTGCAATGTTAGTGGAGAATTATTATATAAGTACAAAAATAGGTTGTAAGTTGAAATAGTAGTCATAGCGACTTCACCGTGTGTGTTATTATGCGCTATTATTACGCTATTTATTTACGTAAGGCCTGAAATTATCTCAAAACAGTTCTATAAAGTTGAAAAGTGTATAATGTTATTAGAAAACTATTATGTAAGTAGAAAAAACACAATACGAGTTGACACAACAGTCACAGCGAGTTCACTCACTACGTAAATAAGCGCTAACATTACGCTAAATGTTATCAAAAGGCCTGTGAATACATAAAAACAGTTCAATAAAATGTAAAATGGTATAATGTTATTGTAGAAGTATTATGTAAGTAAAAAAAATGATATGTATCATGATTTTCGAATGTTAGCGATTCATCGTGACCAAGTTGCCCGATTTTGCTCGTTTCGCATGATGGTACAATGCTTATTTCTGCTCTATTTTTGTATAAAATCCAATATACTCTTTTATCACATGTTTTTATGTTTGTAATAAATACATATCTACTAACTTTCATTGGTTTCCCAGACTTATAATACCATAGAAAACGTTAGAGGCTCAGACCACCTACGGAGAACACGGGGCCAGGTAGGACCAAGGCATACCTGTTTAGGGTAATTATGGACTCCCGGGGAACAATTTCTTTGTCACTGACCATTGTTTCTGACCAAAAGCGAAAGTTTTAGCAAAAAAAAAAAAAAGGGTCGAAAAATGGTCGGGATTGGGGGGTACCAGTGGTGAAAAAGTGGTCGGGACGGAGCGGGTTAAGAGCAGTAAGATGCCACATGAATGTAAGCTTGCTAACATAACCCCTATATTTAAAAAGGGCAACAGAGCCCAACCAGAAAACTACCGCCCAATTAGTTTAACATTGGTGGTTTGCAAATTGCTTGAAACTACTATCAGAGACAAGTTTGTGAAAGAGAAACAAACAATCTCATAAAAGATTCGCAACATGGTTTTCATAATAATCGCTCTTGCCTCACGAATCTGCTTGATATACTGAACATGTGCGACGAGACTAAATCTGTTGATGTGGTCTACCTTGGTTTTCAAAAGGCTTTTGACAAAGTTCCACACAAAAGACTCCTTCAGAAGCTAAAGGCACATGGTTTCAGCGAAAGTGTTCTTGGGTGGGTAGAAGATTGGCTCACTGGACGAAAGCAAAGAGTTGTAATAAATGGAAAAGAGTCAGATGGATAAATGTTACAAGCGGAGTGCCTCAGGGTTCAGTGTTAGGTCCTATTCTTTTCTTGATATATGTGAATGATATTGACAAAGAACTGTGTTGTAAAATTTGCTGATGATACTAAAATAGGTAACAGAATAGATACAGCACTGCAAAGGCAGGCAATTCAAAGAGATCTTGATAAACTGTTTTACTGGGCCCAAGTCTGGCAAATAGATTTCAATATTAATAAATGCAAAATGCTAAACATTGGCAGTTAAAATGTAAGAGCTAGTAATAACATGAATAATGTTCAATTTGATAGGGTAAACCATGAAAAAGACTTAGGAGTTAAAATAACAAACGTTTTGAAACCAAGCAAACAATGTACAGAAGCTGTGAAAAAAGCCAATAAATTGATTGGATTCATAGGCTGAGAATTTGAATATAAATTCGATAATAATGTCCTCTCTTTGTATATTTCCTTAGTATGCCCACACTTGGAGTATTGCGTTCAGTTTTGGTCACCGTATTATAAAACAGATATGGAAAAGCTTGAAAGAGTGCAGTGAAGGATGACAAAGATGATACCTAGACTGAGAAATAAACCGTACGAGGAAAGTTAAGAAGCCCTGAATCTCTTTACACTAACTATACGAAGGAGACGAGGAGATTTAATTCAAGTATTCAAAACATTCAAAGGACATGATAACATGGCTGTCGATAAATACTTCACAGTTGATCACTCGAATTATACTAGAGGCAATGGGCATAAAATAATTGGCAAACGATTCCAGTCGCATGAAGCTAAGCATTTCTTCTTCAATAGAGTTGTAAATATATGGAATAAATTGCCCTCCAACATAGTAAATTGTAATATAGTACAAACCTTTAAAGGTCGCCTGGATAAGTATTTGTCGTCTAACCCCCAGCTTAATATGTTTACTCCTGAATAAAACACTAGTGTATGTATAGTTTTCTTTTTTATCTTATTTTATTGTTTTTAGAGCCTGGATCAATTTATTGAATGCAAATATAATATATGCACAGACTAGGATTTTTTTTTTTTTAATGCGAGGAAGAAGGAACCAAAGGCTATGAGCCCGCAATAACAGTTCCCTCCAAGAGAAAAACAAAATACAATAGAGAGCCAAATTCAAGATCCGATCATTTCGAGATGCCTGGGCACACTGCGTTTGAAAGACTGGAGATCATAGGCAGTAGGAAATACAGACAGAGGGAGACAGTTCCAGAGTTGGCCTGTTGCATAAATGAAAGACTGGGAGTAACGGTTAACTCTTGCATTAGAGAGTTGGACAGAAAAGGGATGAGAGTTTGCTGCTAGACGGGTGCTACGCGCCTGTCGTAGAGGTGGAGGAATGCAAGCAGACAGTTCAGAGGAGCAGTGACCATTAAAGTAGCGATAGAAAAGAGATAAAGATGCAACGGTGCGGTGAAGAGACAGAGGTTGAAGGGAGTCAGTAAGAGGAGGAGAGTTAATGAGACGAAAAGCCTTTGACTCCGCCCAATTGAGAAGAGCTGTATGTGGGGAGCCTCCCCACACATGAGAGTTGTACTCCACACAGGGGCGGATAAAACCCCTATATACAGTCAACAATTGTGCAGGGGTAAAGAAAGAACGGAGTCGGCTTAGCACATCTAATCTCTTGGAAGCAGATTTTACAAGAGATGTAACATGATCTTTCCAAGATAAGTCCCGAGTAAATGAAACCACAAGCATGTTCAAGGATGATGCAGGATTAAGCTGAATATTATTAAACATTAGTGGGTATACCTGTGGAAGATTTTGTCGGGTTGACAGGTGTAAGAACTGAGTCTTAGATGCATTAAAAACAACCAGATTATTTTTACCCCAGTCAGAGATACGAGCCAAGTCAGACATTAGCTGTGTCATAGCCTCATCCCTTGTTTGTTGAAGTAACTGCTGAGATGGGTGTTGCGGAAACCGAATGGAAAAGTGAAGGGTGGAGTCATCAGCATATGAGTGGGTAGGGTTAGATATACAGCTTAGAAGGTCATTGATGAATAAAAGGAAGAGAGTTGGTGATAGGACAGAGCCCTGAGGAACACCACTGTTGATAGATCTAGGAGAAGAACGACGGCCGTCTACAACAGCGGCTATAGAATGACCAGAAAGGAAGCTAGCTATGAAGGCACAGATAGAAGGACAGAAACCGAAAGAGGGCAGTTTGGAAATTAAAGATTTATGCCACTCTCGATCGAAAGCCTTTGAGATGTCAAGTGCAATGGTAAAGCTTTCGCCAAAGTCCCGAAAAGAGGATGACCAGGAGTCTGAAAGGTAGGTGAGAAGATCGCTAGTGGAGCATCCCTGACGGAACCCATATGACGATTAGAAAGAAGGTTGTGATAGGAAAGATGCCTTAAAATTTTTCTATTGAGATTTGACTCGAAAACCTTTGAAATACAGGACGTTAAAGCAATTGGACGATAGTTGGAGGGTTGGGAGTGGTCACCCTTCTTTGGGACTGGCTGGATGAGAGCAAACTTCCAGCAAGAAGGAAAGGTACAAGTTGACAGACAACGGCGAATGAGTTTGCCTAGGCAGGGTGTAAGCACAGAAGCACAGTTCTTGAGAACAACAGGAGGGACTCCATCAGGCCCATATGCCTTGTTAGTATTAAGGCCAGTGATGGCAGAAAATTCATCAGCTGAAGAAATTTTAATGTCAGCCATGAGGAAGTCAGAGGGGGGAAGAGATGGAGGAACAGCACCATAATCGTCTAAGGTGGAATTGGAGGAGAAAGTCTGTGTGAAGAGATCTGTTTTATCAGTAGAAGAAATAGCTACAGACCCATCAGCGTAGAAAAGAGGAGGGAAGGATGATAAGGTAAAATTGTTAGAAAGGTTTTTTGCAAGGTGCCAGAAGGAGCGGGAAGAATTCAATTTCGAGAATTGAGAGCATTTAGTACGGATGAAATTATTTTTAGCAACGCGAAGAACAGACTTAGCACGATTCTGGGCAGAAAAGCAAATATGATGTGATTCAGATAGCCCTGAGTTAACAGTCACTACCCATACTTTCGACCTGTTATAGGCTGTGAATCGCTGAGGGTCTCTGTTATTTAAGTGGCCACCATCGGGATTTTTTTTTTTAATATACCTGGGGTCACTGCTTCAGGACGTGACTTGTGTGCTTGTCTCACATGGGAAAGTTCCTAGTCTCAGTGGAATGAATGGAGCTGGGGCCTGATTGACTGCTGCCTACCTTAATAGAGCCAGACAAGGCTGCTGCACCACCCCTGAACATCTGCACTGTGCACTGTGCAAATTCCATACTGTGTCCGCAGACGCCCGATTAAGTCATCATACCCGTACATGGTATTATGCATTAGTTATTTATTGATTCGATTATTCATTTTACTTTACTACTTTCTCTTTCAGGTTATTCATACTGGTAGCTTATAGAAAATGTATTATAGAATGTAATTATTCCTTTCCAGTCTTTCCTATGAAATTTCCATGTCAGTTTTTCCATGCTGCATGGTGGTTTTTCTCACTTTTTCTTTCCAGTTTTAACTGAAGGGTTTGGAGCCTTCTTGCTTTACTATCCTTATCCTTCAGCATATAGAGTTAGATCTCAGAGTCATAGTCTACTCTGTAACAAACAGCCTCGAAAGGACCATAAGGTCTGTTGCTGTTTGCTTTCCTTTGTACTCCTTTGTACTCTCCCCAGTCCATTTCCTACCTCTCTCTTCATTCCCTTTCTCTTCCCTGTCATTCCCCTCCATTTTCCCTCCCCGTCCATATCGCTTGTCCCCTCCCTTTCCACACTTCTACCCCTCACTCTTCCCCACCCCTCTTTCTGTCCCCCTAACCCAAATCTTCCCCTTCTGTATCCTTCTCTTAATTTGTCCTTCCCTCCCTCTTCCCCTCTCCCTCCCTCTCCTCCTCTTCCCCTCCCCTCCCCATCCACTTTATATTCCCCTCCCGTCTCTCTGTCCCCCATCCCCATTTTACCGTAACTCCATATTTTTCACTTCCTTCTTCCTAGCCTCTCTCTCTCTCTCTCTCTCTCTCTCTCTCTCTCATGGAATAATATTTTTCACTTCATCCTTCCTACTTGTCTCTTCCTCTCACCTAACATCTTTTAACCTGCGGCATCCCATCGACGTTCTTTAACGTCCACACGTTTTGTTACTGCCAATCCCGTCGACATACATAAACGCGAATCAATTGCAAGGTCCCTAATTTGCACAATTTTGAATTTTCGTGAGTGATTTTTGGTACGTATACACGTGACACCTTTCTCTACAAGAAGCCAGGCAGGGACAATGCCTTACCAAGCATGACCTCCTCCAACCCCCTGCACACCATTGTCTCAGCAATTCACCTGTTATCAGTGACTTGGCCAGTAAAGCCATGTCATGCCACGGTACGAAATTCAGGGCCAGAGTGATTCCCCAATCAATGACAATGTGGAGGACAAACTTTACATAGAATTAGAGGAAGAAAGTCAGAAATGATGATCAGGTAATGTGGCAAAAAAAGGTCAGGTATGGTGATGAGTTAGTGAGTGAAACAATGCTTATAATGCCTATAATACTGCTTGAAAACCAATATACTCTCGTACTACATATAAATTCGTATCAAGTCAGTTAATAAATACCGTTTATGAGTGGTGTGAAATAGTTTTCCTCCCATAGAACTCGTTTTCTTTGGTGCCAGCTTGTTAGAAAACCCAGTAAGGTAAGGAGGTACTCCTACCTGTATCGAGTATTTAAAACCTCAGGTGAGTGAATTCTCTATGCATTTTCGATGTTTCTCACCAAAAGCGGAGGTTTCAGCCAAAAAATTTTTTTCCAAAAATGGTCAGGATTGGGGGGAGTCAGTGGTGGAAAAGTGGTCGGGATGGGGCGGGTTAATCCTTATTACTTCCTAACTCTTAACTTCCTTCCTTCCTTCCTTCCCGCCTCCTCCCTCCCTCCTTCCCTCCCTCCCTCCCTTCCTTCCTTCCTTCCTTCTTTCTTTCCTTCCTTCCCTCCTTCCTCCCTTTTCACCAGCATAACCATAAACCTGAATATTCCAAACCGGACGAATTTTATTGCGCTCCATTCCTGGTGACTCTCTCTCTCTCTCTCTCTCTCTCTCTGTCTTAGTTTTGTCATTCACTAACTCACCTCGAAATTATTATTGTTTTCTATTGTAGGTGTTTGAAGAATGAGATGGCCAATTTTTTTCTCACTCGCTCACACACTCACTCGCTCAATCCCTTCCTCCTTCCCTCACTCACTCACTCAATCAATCAGTCAATCAATCCCTCCTTCCCTCACTCACTCACTCGCTCGCTCAGTCAATCAGTCAATCAATCCCTCCTTCCCTCACTCACACACTCACTCACTCACTCACCTGGTAGAGAGAGGCGTTGTGGTTGTTCTTACGGATGGACCTCTTTCCTTTGGTTATGATGTCGTAGAAGAGTTTGTTCAAGTCGATGGGGAAGATGCCGTGAGCGGATAGCAGGAGCAGCTGTGGAGAGAGAGAGAGAGAGAGAGAGAGAGAGAGAGAGAGAGGAAGGGAGGGAAGGAGAAAAGAGGTAAATAAGAATTTGAAGAAGAGAAAAAGTGAAATTTTAAGATGAGAGAGAGAGAGAGAGAGAGAGAGAGAGAGAGAGAGAGAATTATTTTAACTCCCAAACGAATGATATTTGGATCCCTCTTATTGCATTCTCAACACAAAATTACTCCCAGAATATCCTCTTAAAGTTCGTAACACATGATCAGGACGCCTTGTATGTATAGAAATTAATATGTATGTAACCTCTCCTCACCTTTCCTCACCTCTCCTCACCCCTCTTGCCCTAACCTTACCTAAGTACACCCCTCTCCACCCCACTCGCTCTAGCCTTACCCATCTCCACCCTACCCCTCTCCCCACCCCATACTCACCTTTATCATGGTCAGCATAATAATCACCGCTCCCGTTTCGTCCACCGAGAGAGCTTCACTGCCCAAGGAGACGAAGGTGTAGGTGACGATTGATGAGGCGATGGGTAGCAGGACGCCCACCACGCCCACGCACACCCACCCCCAACACAGCCTTGGCACCTTCATTCTGTGAGAAAGTGAGAAAAGGTGAGAAAGCAGGGTTGGAATAAATCCGATAAAAAAAAAAATCGACTTTTCAAATTTAAATTGGATTTTTTGGATTTAAATTAGATTTTTTTTTTTTTTAAATCTGTGATTTTTTTTTTCCAACCATGTTTGTGCCTTTGGGAATTCTGTCAAAAGGGTAACTCACTGGGCCTTTTTCCCTCCCACTTGCTGCAATGCGTCCATTAGGCATGATTATATATCACTGTTCAAATAAACAGACTTACAAAATTGAAAATAATAATGTGACTGGGAAGTGGGAGTAAGGCAGAGCACCACAGGCTAGCACTTCTTTGTATGGGGGAGGTTACTCACACGCAGGGTTGGAAAAAATAGCACACACCCACACACACACACACACACACACACACATATATATATATATATATATATATATATATATAAATATATATATATATATATATATATATATATATATATATATATATATATTTAAATAACAGAACAGAGCAAGGAAAAATAAAAAAATAAAAAAATAAATAAAAAATCCATGCACCAGATTACTAGTGTCCTCTGTTCATAAAATATCTGTAACAGATGGACTTGAACAGCAGCAGTTGAAGTTTGGAGGGAAACAATTCTGGGGAAGCGAGAATTCTGATAGGCAGAAGGTCTGCAGTATGGCTGAGTGACATTCCAGTCATGAGCACTGCCAGATGCCCGTGTAGCACGATGGAAAGCATGGAGAGGAGGCACAATGGACGCAACTTCGACTGAACATTTGCTATAAAAATATCTGTAAAATAATGCAAGGGAGGCAACATTCCTTCTTACTTGTAGGGGAGTTAGTTTGTTAGTAATAGCAGGGTCATTAATAATTCTAACAGCTTTGTTCTGAATTTTGTCTAGTTGTTTTAATGCAACCTCTCCACTTCCACTCCACAAGGGTGAGCAGTATTCAAGCTGAGAGCGCACATGACTTTTATAAATTATAGCTAACTGCAAGTCAGTGAAGAAGTTACGGACTCTGTACAATAATCCAAGTATCTTTAAGGCGGTTTTAGTAAGTGATCTGAGATGAGAGGTCCAGCTGAGGGCATTGTTAAGTGAGACACCGAGAATTTCAATACTTTTGGAAATGGGAATATTTGTAGCACTGAAGGTAATATAAGATTCAGGCAATACCTGTCTATTAGTAAATTGTATAAATTTAGTTTTACTAGCATTAAATGAGATAAGGTTATTTTGTCCCCATTCACTGATCGTGGATAGGTCTTGATTTAAAGAGATGGCTGTACTGAGTTGAGAGTTAGAGATATCAGACTTTGTAAATGAATGTCTGAGTGTGAATGAACTATGAGGTGTTGAGTCATCTGCATATGAATGGATGGGATTGTGGGTGACAGATAAGAGATCATTAATATGAACGAGGAACAGGGTTGGTGCCAGAACTGATCCCTGCGACACGCCGGCGTTATTTGAGTGGAAATTGTGATTACATCATCTACTCTTTTTCTTATATTTCTGTTGCTGAGATATGAGGAAATCAAAGGAACAAAAGAGTTTAGTCCATAGCAAGGGAGTTTGGACAACAGGGAACGGTGCCACACTCTATCGAAAGCTTTAGAAATATCCAGGGCTACTGCATGAGTTTCTCCATGTAGGTCAACTGATTGAATGATGGTATGAGTCAGGAGATTGAGTATGTCAATTGTGGATCTTTCCTGGCAAAAACCATATTGTCTATCACTAATTAAGTTGTTGGATTCAAGATGTTTAACTATGTGCTTATTAATTACAGTTTCAAAAACCTTACAAGAAGAAGATGTGACAGCTATTGGTCTGTAATCAGAGTGGTCAGAGGAACTTCCTTTCTTTGGAATTGGGTGGATATTGGCTTCATTCCATGAACTAGGGAATGAAGAAGTACGTATGCATAGTCTGAATAATTTAGCAAGAACAGAGGCAAGTTCTCGGGAACATTTTTTCAAAACAATTGGCGGTATTCCATTTGGGCCTGGAGCTTTGTTGGTAGGTAAATTGTCTAGGAGGGATTTCACGTACCCTGTCTGTATTTAAAGTGGAACAATATCAGGAGAGTCAAGTTCTAGTGATGGGATGTTCTGACTGGCTTCCTCTAAGGATATATATTCATCCATCCATCGTCCAATCCTACATTGCTCCATGAGGAGCGTAGGAGCCCGGGGCTAGGCAGTTGGTCTCGACATTTAAGATGAGAGTGACCAGCCTACTCATCCCTGAGTGGCATTACATGAGCAATCAACCCCAACCATTCCTTGGATATAAACCTTCACCGGCTCAATCCGTGGGGAGCGCAATAATTACCCACTAAACCATCAGGTGCCAAAATTTGATTATATGGTTACCACCCAGCGTAGTAAATGGTTTCCTGGTGTACAGGAAACCATTTGGCTTGTCACTTAGTGTAGAGTCACCCACAGGCAGAAGGAAAAGGAAAAAAGACAGAAGAGGGAGTGTAAAGTCACCCGTAGGCAGAAGGACAAGGAAAGAATGAAGGAAAGAAAGGCAGAAGAGGATGGAAGGAAAGAAGGATGGAAGAGAGAAAAAGGCAGACACCCGAGAGCAGCACTACATGGAGTGAGTGGATGGTGAGCGCCCCCACCTACCACGAATATATATATATATATATATATATATATATATATATATATAGATAGATAGATAGATAGATAGATGGATAGATAGATAGATAGACAGATAGACAGATAGATAGATGTAATTTAAATCTATAGTAATTTATTTAAATCAGATTTTTATATTTAAATTGATTGTTTTACTTAACTGGATTGTTAAAATTAAATTTCTTTCACTTTTTTGAAGACTTTTTTTTTTTTTTTACTAAGTCTTTATCATTGTTAAATGAAATGATATTTTGGCATCATACATTTATTACCCAAAAATTGCTATACAACTTGAAAAGACCTGATGCATTAAAGGCTTTCCTAACCGGAGCATTTATTGTTATTATCAAAGAGCCTTCTTTCCTGTTTTCTGATATTTGCCTTGTAACAAAAGGTAATCACTGGTGCCTGACTTAATCAAGATCAGTGCAGGAAGAGTACAGGCCAAGCAGACTTGATGCATCTGTGCAATACACATCCATCACAGTCTCTGTTTTCTTCATTTTTACTGTATTTGTATGAAAAAAAAACATTTTGATTTAAATCATGGTTTTGTCACACTGATTTAAATAATTTGATTTAAACCATAACAACCCTGTGGGAAAGAGATTTAGATCACACAGTCCTGATGTGGAAAAAATGCACTATCTAATGTATTTTACGCGAGGAAGAAGGAACCAAAGGCCATGAGCCCGCAGTAACAGTTCCCTCCAAGAGAAAAACAAAATAACAATAGAGAGCCAAATTCAAGATCCGATCATTTTGAGATGCCTGGACACACTACGTTTGAAAGACTGGAGATCATAGGCAGCAGGAAATACAGACAGAGGGAGACAGTTCCAGAGCTGACCTGTTGCATAAATGAAAGACTGGGAGTAACGGTTAACTCTTGCATTAGAGAGTTGGACAGAAAAGGGATGAGAGTTTGCTGCCAGACGGGTGCTACGCGCCCGTCGTAGAGGTGGAGGAATGCAAGCAGACAGTTCAGAGGAGCAGTGACCATTAAAGTAGCGATAGAAAAGAGATAAAGATGCAACAGTGCGGCGAAGAGACAGAGCTTGAAGGGAGTCAGTAAGAGGAGGAGAGTTAATGAGACGAAAAGCCTTTGACTCCACCCTATTGAGAAGAGCTGTAGTATAGAGCCGAATGCCCCCTTGTGCATGGCGTGCTGGAAGACTGATGAGAGAGAAAGAGAGAGAGAGAGAGAGAGAGAGAGAGAGAGAGAGTTAAAAATATTGATGAGGTGAACAGTATTCCCAGCCACGCAGCCCCGGACACACGCAATGACACTCGACTTGACACGCGCCTTCTCTGACGTAATGGCCTTGGTCATGCGAAATTCCAGCTCATTCCACCCAGCGGTATGACCTGTAGAGGATTCCAAATATCTGGCGAAAAATCGGACACAAAATTGGGCATGACTCGGCCGCAACTGACTGCATGCTGTTAAAATTTATATCATCGTTGTCCTCCCCACTCAGTCTTACTCAACCCTCAGCCCCACTCCCCACTCCACTCCCCACACCCCACTCACCTCTTCATTCCCCACTCATACCTTTCTTGGCCTCATTTCCCACATTCCCCTCATTCATTTCCCACTCATCACCTCAGCCACACTCAGGTCCACTCCATTCCTAACTTCTGCCCACTCCCCACCCCACTCACTCATCCACTTCAATCCCCAGTTCTCCATCGTTCCCCACTCCACTCTCCAACTCCTCACTACTACTCTACTGCCCACTTCCCCACTCACTCCCCACTCCACTCTCCCACTCTCCTCTCACCTGAACGTTGCCACTCAGGTGTTCACACTTCAAGGGGTAACTAAAGACTGAACAGGTACCGTAATGTGTAAGCTGCCTACCCTGCCTCACCCCCCCTGCCTCACCCCCCCTGCCTCACCCCCTACCTCACCCTCTACCTCACCCCTCCCTTCCCCACCCCATGCCTCAATCACCGCCTCACCCCCTACCTCACCTTTCCCTGCCTTAACTCCCTACCTCACCTCCTTATGCCTCACCCCCCTACCTATCCCCCCAGGCCTAACCTCTCCTTCCTCACCCCCTTGCCTCACCCCCCTGCCTCATCTCTAACTGCCTCACACCCCTGCTTCGCTCCTGCCTACCCGGGTCTCCCACTCTGCCTCACCCCCTCTACCACACTCCTGCCTGACTAACCACTCTGCCTTGTCCCCATGCCTCCCCCCCCCTCTCCCCACCCCTCTCTCTCTCTCTCTCTCTCTCTCTCTCACACACACACACACACACACACACACACACACACACACACACACACACACACAGACACAGACACACACACACACACACACACACACACACACACACACATACACACAAAATCAGTCTCATGCTGAGATTTTTGTAATTCTCTTCATTATTTTTCGCCGTCTGCCAGTCCACCCACCTACCTATCTGCCTATCTGTCTGTCTATCTATCTGCCTGATTGTTCAGTTGAGACACTTTTTTTTTTTTTTTCATATTCTGGTCTTGCTTTCACCAGACCTTCATTAACCCATCACCAACAGACCGATCTTCCATCCTGAAAACAATCGTCCTATTGCAGCCATATAAAAATGGCGTCTTCCTGCTGAAGGGGTTGAAAGTCCAAATCTAACAAGTTTTTTTTTTCCTCCACCCTTCTTTCTCTATAAATTTCCATGATAGATTTTTTACCCCTTTTCTCACTAAAATCGAAATATTGTCCACATTACTGAACAGAAATTTGGGCCCATGTATTTTGTGTATTCTTTCTGTTTTTTTTCCTAATGAATGATGCAACTTCTTTTAAAAATAAATTTATATATATGTAAATTTTTTTCATCAAAATATTGGACATGGTACGAAAAAACTTTGGGTCAGGTTATTCACAAGCACATTATTATTATTATTATTATTATTATTATTTTTTTAATAGTGAATGTTAAATATCTTTTCCCATACGAAATTCCCATTACAGTTATTTTTCTTCACCTTTTCCCCACTTTTTCCTGCCTGCATTTGGATGGGTTGGGGAGGAGCCTTATGTTTTGCTTTTCTGTTATTGGTCTCAAAGAATAGGTAGCCTACGATAGTTTGACCCTACCGTATTGCATACAGCTTCATAAGTATCAGTAGGACTGCCTCTGTTTTTTTATCGTTTACAATCACATTCTCTGACAGTCGACACTATAGTCATAACCTACCCAACACAGCCCCGTATCAGTACATCGATACATTATTTTGTTGGTGTTCACTAACCTTTTCTCACCCACGAGCAGATAAGACAGATCTCTTCCACCCTAGAAAATCCATAAAAAAATCAAACGGTATATATCTGGTCTCTTATTAACTCCCTCAACCCGAGAACGTATATATATATATATTTTTTTTCAGTCTTGCCACATCCAGACAATTGATGTGAAACTTAGGAAAGCACTCCTATTTTAAAGACTTACTGAAGGTTATATTCAACCCATTTTATTTGCAAAATTTGACCCAAGCTTAATACCGTATAATAATTTGGAACAAGTGAATATTTTTTCTCACTCATTAGATAAATATCACCTCCGTAACTTACCACTCACAACAAGTAGCCTCAAAAGGATCATGTAGGTCTGCTTTCCATTGTACCATTCTGAAATTCGCCAATATTCCACTTGCATCTGCGTCACACTTGTGGCATGTCAGTCACTTTCCCCTTCCATGCTTCATAACAGCAAGGTTCAGCTATTGGCAGAGAAACCTACCAAGCTCTCCCACCTCAGGAATATTAAATTTTCTCATTTTAGGAATATTAACCAGAAGAGAGAGGTAAGAAAAAGAAGAAGAGCATATTAGGCAAACTTTCCTCCCCGACCATACTTCCTACCGGCAGTCATACGGTCACAGTGATATTACAGGCTGCATAAACATGTTTATTTTTGTAGACACTATCGATAACGAACCGGTTAACTTTTTCACATGTAACAGTTTTTAGGTTTTCTGTTATTGCTCTTACTGGAAGTCATAAGGCCTCAGTATTTGGTAAGCCTACAGTCAAAATAAGTAACCTCACATGTAATACAATTCTTAGTTTAGTTTTTTGTTATTGGCATTCTGACATTAGCAAATATATGGCAAATGCAGAACTGTTTTCATTATATAATTCTGGTGACCTACCTTTTACTCAAGAAACCACATAGTCCACACGCAGCTTGGTTTTTAACTGTCACTAAACTTCAGTATATGGCATACTTAACAGGTGAAGTGCTCGCAAACTATACGAGTCCATGAAAGTTCAAGTAGCATTACTACGAATCCTCATCCTCATTGTTCAGTTCCTTTAGCCAGAGGCTAGGTGGGATGAGATTTATACACAATATTTGGCACGGTGAATGGACTGGCACTGCTGTTGTGAACGGTGATAATGATGATGAAGTCCATAGAGATGAAGTACAATACGATATGAATATGCATTTGATATATCTTGAAGTTTATTGTTGTCTGTTGATAATAACGGAGGGATAATTTATAGAAGCTCCGTACATAATACCGCTGTCAACTCTTTTCCAGTGATATCATTACAAGTACTCCTTAGAAATGTGGTGGAGCTGTGGTGGAATGTGCTGGAGATGTAGTAGGATGTGGTGGAGGTGAGGTAGAGGTATGGCAGGTTGTGATGGGATCGTAAAGGATGGTGGTATGGTAGGGCATGATGGAGTGTATTGGACGCGTGATAAATGCAGTACAGTGTGCTGGAGGTGTGATGGAGTGTGAAGGTTCAAGTAAGAAGCAACATGCCCTTTCCTTCCCCCTCAAGCAACAAGTGGAGCAGGCCTTGGAGAAGTAAGGACGGAAGGTCGTAGGACACATCCATAGGGTCGACCAGGAAACAAGAGTCATCAAAGAGTAGGTCGTCCACGTCAGTGGGGCAGTCTAAGGACGGAAGGCAAGGCGATACAGGTTGAGGCAGAAAGAGTGATGCTGAGTGAGGCAGGAATGGTGAGGCAGAGTGAGGGTCAGCATTGAGAACCTAGCTGAGAGCCCTGATATAGTCCACAGCCAGGCGCAGTGTGGTGATCTTGGTCATGATCGTGGAGGTGCTGGCCGCCTCCACCTCCACAGCCTCAGGAAGTACCTGTCACAGAGTATTGAAAGCCTTTTTGATCTCCTTCATGCAGTGTCATTCCCTGGCATTGGCTGTCTTTCTGTGATATTTAGACAGTGACACTTGTTGCGGTTTGGTTTTAGCTCCCCCTGGAGTCTTGGCCACCTCCTTCTGCAGCCTATTCACCACCCTGCGAGGCCGCGACCCATATTTCTCCCCTTTCCCCATTGCAGCTTCATCTGCACCCTCGCACTGCACCATCACGCAGGGCCATTCCCTACACTAGTATCAAAACCACCACACCACTCCACTAATCCACATTTAACTTTTGGAGTCACTGGGATTTGTTGCCAAGATCACTATTTTTTGCTCCGTCGAAGTCACCAGTTTTAATTTCTCGGATAAATTCTTATTGCACGCACACTCCAAGCCATCAGGGACTGTTGCTCATGGATAATTTCTTAGTGTATTATTGTAGGCAACCGGGAAAGAGTCTCACACGAAAATATTTGCATATGCAAGCTCGTGTCATTCATAGGCATGGAAACTGGGTATGAGAGGAGCCAGGAAGTCGCATGCTGGTGCCTCACCCTACAGAAGCCCGGAGGTGAAGAGAGTGGTAGGGTGAGGTGAGGAATGCTGGTGTACTGGATGCTGCTGGCAGGCTCACCCCGCCTTACTGCTTCCTCCTCCTTCGATGGAAATATGTTGCCAAATTAGGAAAATTCTCTTCTCTTGCGACTACCAGCGACAGCTCCTCGGAAAAACCTCACTTTCTCTATGTGCCTCAGCCCCACGCAGGTATTCCAGTAGCAGGTGTGAGGTTTGGTGAGGTTGTTTTTGCGGTAGAGGAGATGGGGAACTGTAACACGTGAACGCCGACCCAAGAGACAGACCGATCCACACCCTCCTTGGCCAGCATCCCGAACAACACTGAGGACGGATTCGTCTGTTGCCCCCTCCAGACCAAGATTCACTCACACCAGGTCGCCCAGCTGGACAATGGTTGTTTTGTGTGTGTGTGTGTGAGAGAGAGAGAGAGAGAGAGAGAGAGAGAGTCTAGTTACACTCTTGTCGGCGCGTACTAGTATAGTATGATGAATACATTCGTGAAATGTTAGCAAGGACAAAAACAGAATGTGGATTGGTGTATATAGTTACTGATACGCGTCATATTGGGTCGGAACAACAAAGGCAGCTAGTTAAGTACTCGTATGCAACACAACTGCTGTCAAAGAGCTGTGCAAGTGCACATCAATATTTAGGCGAGAGGGAACTTGCAAAGCAAAAACTGGGATGCCACAGCCAAATTCATATCTCTTGTTGATTAGTGGTTCGATGTAGTGAATTTCAATATGTACGATGATTATCAAGAGTGCTGTGCTTTTGGAATGTATTATGATCTATAGGCAGGCATACTGCATAGAATGGTCCATCTGATGTCAATTATGATAGCAAATGATTCTGTACCAAAATCTTTCTGTGGTTTTCAGAAGGAAGTAATTGTATCTTGTCAGTCTGTCATAGGAATGTACGAAATGCTGAAGCAGAGTAGTTTTTGTACGCTATGTGTAGTGTTTTTAAATTATTAAAGTAAGATACACCCCATCTTTAAAGGGAACTAAGGAACTACTTTAATTTTTCTTTTGCAACAGACCAATATTCTCCATCAGATTTATCACTAAATTTGAATTAAGAAGATTAAAGAGTGAATAAAAGAAGTATCACGTCAGAAGAATTACCTTTCACAGGGATGTAAAATGAAAATGAATACATTAAAAGCAAGACTGAGTGAGTGAGTGAGTGGAGCAAGTGGCTGTGGAGGACTCGCGTGACGTCGCTGTGCAGACTGGGCTTATTTTAGTCGCCTGACTGACTGACTTGGTGTGAGTGGATTCTGGCCCTCTCCAGTCCTCCACACGTGACCTCTTGCCAAAAAGTTCCAGGATTAATCTTTGTGTTCTGTTGCAGTTTTGTTCTGTTCGTGTACCTAAATCTACTGCCTGATACCCAGACCCAGAGCTCATCCCATCTGGCCGAATTTACAGTGAAGCCATACTATCACCATCACCATCTCTTTCCCTCTCGCACCACTCTAAGCACTCTTTCTTTTGTATTTTTTCCTTTGTGTTTTTTTTTTTTCTTTTATCTGCCTGTCTTTTTTGCTCCCATCTTCACCCCCTCCAGTAAATCCCACACACACGCTCTGGAACCCTTGTGTACGTGAAAATACACACGCGCATACACACTGCATACACGCACACATAAGACTTCCACTCCCACCTGTCTCAGTAAATGGCGTTTCTGTCACCTTACCAATGTCTTCAAGTTGTTTTTTCTTGTCGCTGCTTTGGTTACATTTTAGTGCCATATTGAGGCTAATACCAGACTATCTACGGAAATCTCAGTAATGATGATGATGATGATCATCATCATCATCACCACCATCATTATCCTTCTGCCTCCTCGTCCTCCTCCTCCTCCTCCTCCTCCTCCTCCTCATCATCATCATCATCATCATCTTCATCATCATCATTATCATCATCATCATCCAAACCCTACTTCCCACGTATAGGAGATGGGGTGAGGCAGGACCCAACAAATGAGAAAGCTAAAAAAACAACACTGCCAGAACTCTGAAGCCCCATTCCCAGTGATATGTGCCACAGAGTCATTTCCACATCACCCAAGCCTCCGGCGACTTAGCTCCATCTGCATGTAAGAACCATTCCGCCCATTTATCATCACACCTTTATTGCCTCGTAAGGAGCGTGGGGGCCCTGGGCAAGGCTACTTAATTCTGACATTTTGGGGGATGTTGACCAGTCGTTATTCCCTTAGTGGCACTAAGTGAACAATAAACCTCAAATTTTCCTTGGATGAAACCTCTATGGGCTACATCCGGCTGGAGCGCCTTGACCCACCAGACCACCAGGCATCAAGTAAAACCCGTCCTTCCATGTAATATGCAGGCAAGAGATTAACCCTTTCAATCCATACGAGTATTATTCATGCTGTCCTGCTACCGCCAGATGAGTTTATTCAGCTTAGGAACAGAAGTCAGGTTGTGAGGCGGATGAAGGAGACTGGTTGACCCCGGAACTGCATATGAACTCGTATTCTCGGCAGTTAAGGAAGCTTCCTAACACCTTTTCCTTAACGATTTATTTTTTATTACGGCCAGTCAGTATAATTAAGTTCGTTACTGATGAAGAGTTTAGTGATGTTAGAATGATTTCCTTACCACAGAAGAGGATAGAAAGGTGTAATAAGCAAAATAAATCGCTAAGGAAGACGTGCTAGGGGGACTCCTTAAGCAACGATAAGGGCCACTATATTTCCAAAGCCTAATAAAATCGTCTCTTGGCAGCAAGACTAAAATACAAAGCAAGTCGTCGAACTGAAGAGGCAAAAGCTCTACTATATTTTCTTTCACTATAATTGGTCCAGATTTTCGACCTTTTGTAGCTTGGTTCACTTAGCTCAGCGGCAGAAAAAAAGACAGTACTACGGCTCCACGTCCTTTCCATAGCACTTCTTCATGACTACCATCATACTTCGTTGTTAATCTATTGTTGCAACTCAGCACTGAGGAAGGAGAGATAGCGGTTTTAGGCCAAGTTTGAGTAAAAAGAATATAACCATTTTTTGCCCTTCTGTTCAGGCTGACAACAAACGATTTTATTATCTTCAGGAAAATCTATTCCATCAAAAGTTTAGGATTCTCATTTAGCCTTTCAGTCCGATGGCACATTAAATTTATTCTTTTCTTTCCCCCAAATAAAAGACGATTTGGTGTAGGAAAGACCATTTGTGATGAAAGCATGAAGGAAGGCAGTGTCATCTGATTCTCCCAAGCCAGAGATTCCCTACTAAGTTTAATTAAATCGTACAATGTAGCATAAATAAAAAAGGATAGACGTTTTTTATTAATGGGTATATCCTTCCGCTGCTATGGAAGAAGAAAAGGAGGAAGAGGAGAAAGAAGAAGAAGAAGAAAATGAAGAAAGAAAGAAAGAAAAAAGATGATGCAAGTTAGGTCTGGGCAGGGCAGGAAAGAAAACAAAAAGCCTAGGACAGCCGCAGTAAATCTGTCTCTTTTGTCTGAGAGTGACTGCATTACTCGAATGCCTGTCACCAGTATTAGGCATTAACAAGGAATAACACAAACAAATAGTGCTACACAGGAGCAAGTGCTGGGAAAAGAGTGTAAAGCAGTGGTACTGAATTATTCTTCCATTGAACTACGAAAAATGATCGACGCAAGAGTGAAAAATCTACATTTTTTTTTTTTTAATTCCAAGTTAGTGTGATTGTGGTGTAACAGTTATTTAAGAATAAATGAGCTATAAAAGTCTCATCATATGCAGTGAAAGAAAATATTGGGACGGGTTACATGTGCTTATTATTGCATCAGTTTTACCTGCCTGCGTAGTGGCTCCATGTAATTTGTATGGTTTTTGGCACTGTTTTATCCCTATACTTACAGATGGTTAAAAATTGTATGTTTATAATCATATATAAAAGCCAGGTAATTGAGCTGACGAATAAGGAAGAGAAGCCGAATATTAACCCTTTCAGCCATACTTCCTTAATTTTATAAAATTTTTGGTGTTTCCGTAGGATTTTACGGGACTTAGAACACTTTAGTATTGAAATGGTTAATGAAAGCTACATTTACCCCATCCAGTTAAACAGCTGCCTCCGGAACTGAGCGAAATAGTCTGGTAGTATAAAATAATAGTCTGGAAGTAGCAAGAGTAACATATAGGAATGTCTTATCACACTGCAAGGAATAGAATAACTGTATAAGGTTCAAGAGATCAGTGGACGCGTTATCTCACCATGTCACTCCATTCATGCCTCAGTGCCTTTCCTGGACAATAGATGGGGAGGGTAGCAGGTTGGGGAGATGGTGCACATATTTCACTCTCTCTCTCTCTCTCTCTCTCTCACACACACACACACACACACACACACACACACACACACACACACACACACGCACACAGACATCAGCTCCATATCTTCCAGGCGTATCCCATCCCCATTGGCCCAACCACGATACAATCTCCTGTAATTCGCGACAGATATCTGGATGTAAATGTATAATGAATAAATTATGATTCTCAAGCCAATTTATGAAGAGCCAGAGGAGGCCGGATCGTGGCTGTGACCTTGGGTGGGATGTGGTAGTGTGGTGAACGGGGAAGGCGGGGCGGGGCGAGGCGGGGCGAGGCGGGGCAGGGCGGGGCTAGGATGGGTGGAGATGATCGGGATGGAGTTAAGTGGTGCCGGACGGAACGTTTTTTTTTTTTTTTTTTTTAAATGTGTCCGACTCTGGGCAAAGGCTTCAGGGCCTATATCTCGGGGGCAGTAGCTTATCCCAAGGCCCAGTAGGCCTCCTACACCTCCACATGTCACCACTTCGGCGCTAACACCCACCGTTCATATTGAATACATGCTAGGGCTGTCTCATACAGGACTGGTGTATTGGTATTAGCGGGGGTACTTTTATGACATGTCGGCGGGTCATCTGGTAGATCAGGAAAGTCTGCTTCTATGAAATTCAAATCCTTAAACTGTTCCCTGCCCCAGCCGGGATTCGAACCTGGGTCCATCAGGACTGCAGGCCGCCTCTCTACCGATTCAGCCACCGGCGGTTGACGCGCATTAGCTGATGTTTGTGATAAGAGGAGCAGAGGGGAGTCCAGGTTTAAATGATGGAGGACAGGGGAAGGTAGAGGAATCACAGTAAATTTCTATCTGTGGACCCAGTCTACTAATGAATTTAAGAACAAAGTGGATTTACAAGTCTCGTTGCCCTGAAGTCGGAACAAGCTGCTTAGCATACTGAATACTGCAAAAGTGACACACACACACACACACACACACACACACACACACACACACACACACACACACACACAACACAGATGGATAGATATAGATATAGATATAAATATAGTTATGTACCTTTTAATCATAAATACTGTGAATAATAACATTTCAGCTCAGATAAATTTAATCATAGCTCTTTTCAACCCTGACAAATGCAGTTTCTCATGTATGACCACTGTCCCTTTACGGTACACTTCTCTGATGCACGCAGGGAGGTTGAGAGTGAGCCTGAGTGTTGTGTACTAATGTAGTGCATTGATCCCACTGCCCTTGTACGACTTCTAGTTGCCTGGTGGTCAAGTGAATTAAGGAACTCCAGCGAGACACTGGGAGTACGAGGACAGAGAATGAAGGGAGAGAGAGAGGAAGGGAATAGTGACAAGAAATGATGGAACGATAAAGAGGGAGAGGGAAGGAAAGGCAGGACACAAGGAAGGATAGAGCAAAATGGAGGAAAGAGGAACGGATGTCAAGGAAAGAGAAGGAAAAAACAGAGAGACAGCGTACCCAAGTGTTCAGTGTGGACGATACGGATCAGAGCTGAGTTTGACCAGTGGGTGGAGGGGACCAGGACTGGGTGGAGGCCTCAGAGGTGGATTAGGGTGAAGGTCATGGTATGTGTGGCTTTAGAAATTCCGTAGCACATATTCCTTAACGATTTATTTTCTACAGTACACCATAGTTTCCTCCTGTACGAATTCGATGCAAACCATGTCGATATTATGGCAGCGTTAAACGAAGAAAATGTCAAGGTGTTAATAAATCGCTAAGGAACAAGTGCAACGAAGAGTCCTGTGCCACCTAGAATTAGACCCTGAATGAGGAGTGGAGAGATGGATGGAGGGATATGAAGATCGAATGGAGGGACACAGTAAGAAGGATTTAAAGGCTGCAAACGAACAAAGCTATACCGTATGATCAGAAGGAATATTACTAAAACAGAAGGCCAACTTTACATCACTTACATATGAGATGACTGGACGCGTTGTGGAAATTAGCTACTAACATATACAGTCCATTATTTCCCACAAGGAGCGTAGGGAGTCGGGGCTAGGCTACTCAAGTCTGTCTTCCCTGAGTGGCATTACGGTATATCAGCAATAAATTCCAATCTTCCCTTGAGGGTAAACCTTTATGGACTACATGCGGCTGGAGCAGCTGAGATATAGGAAAAGCTCTCTCTGAGACGGGAATGCAACAGGAACAGGTCACTGTGAATATCTGATTGCTAATGATGCCGGAAGTAACAAAGACGGCAAAATTTTCATATCTGTTTATCTATCTATTTATCTATATTATTTATGTCTGACTATATTTATCTATGCATGTATCTGTATCTGTATCTATCTATGTCTGTCTACCTATCTCTTTATCTATGTCTGTCTGTCTACCTATCTCTTTCTCTATCTGTGTGTGTGTGTGTGTGTGTGTGTGTGTGTGTGTGTGTGTGTGTGTGTGTGTGTGTGTGTGTGTGTGTGTGTGTGTGTGTGTGTGTGTGTGTGTAATTATTTAAAGTCGATTTCACAATTGGATTGATACATTTTGTAAATAAACAAAGATTGAAACCGTGGGAGAATCACATCGGGGTGAAAACTAATATTTTTATGGACTTTCTATAAGCAAAATGGATGAAAAGGGAGTATGCCGCAACTGCAGTATACAAGCGATATAAATCCCCTGTAAAGTAAAGAGTTCAGCTGGCTTCTGTGTAAGGTCCAAGTAGTAGTATTATATTATAAGCATTAGATATATCTTAGTATTTTTTTCGCATGATATTGGATGCTGAGTGTTTCGACCAGGAACTTTTAGTCAGAAAATTTTCCCTTCACTCTCTCTCTCTCTCTCTCTCTCTCTCTCTCTCTCTCTCTCTCTCTCTCTCTCTCTCTCTCTCTCTCTCTCCAACACCTTACTATTCTCTCCTGATATTTACATTGTTTCAGCATTAACGCAGTTTACATCGGCAACATACCCGAGGATAATGGGGTGTAAAGAATAAATTGCTAAAAGGAAGACGTTAAGAAACCAGACCACAGACAGTCGAGCCCGATTTATACAGCATATTGTTTCCTGCCAACAAAAGACCAATACTCCAGATAACGAGATTGTTTTAACCTGACAGACATCCTAACACCTTTCGGCGCTGTTGTTGGCCATATATAGTCAGACTGACTGGGAGGGTCGGTTGACTAGGAACCAGGGAGACTCAGTCTTGCTGCATAACTGAGGCTTATCGAATTTGACGCATCCAAGGTTTGCTATACACGTTGTGAGGGTGGCCTAGTTGTTCCCCCAGGCAAAAAAAAAAAAAAAAAGCAATGTAAACTAAAAAAAAAAATCATGAGTATATATGTAGATATATAATAGCTCACCATCCACTCACTCGATGTAGTGCTGCTTTGTGTGTCTGCCTTTTGCTCTTTTCCTTCCTTCCTTCCTGTTGTCTTTCTTTCCTTCATTCTTTCCCCTTCCTTCTGCCTACGGGTGACTTTACACTCCCTCTTCAGTCTTTCTTTCTTTCTTTCATTCGTTCCTCTTCCTTCTGCTTATGGGTGACTCTACATTGAGTGACAAGCCAAATGGTTTCCGGTACACCAGGAAACCATTAACTACTCTGCATGGTAACCATATAACCAAAATATGGCACCTGGTGGTTTGGTGAGTAATTAACTCTCCAGTCGGATTGAGCCTGTGTAGGTTTATATTCAAGGGGTGGTTGGGGTTTATTGCTCACTTGATGCCACTCAGGGATGAGTGAGGCTGGTCATTCTCATCTTAAATGTCAGGACCAACTTGCCTAACCCCAGGCTCCTATGTTCCTCATTGGGGAACATAGGATTGGATTATATATATATATATATATATATATATAATCTCATCCCATCAGCCGTTTGAGTGTCCGCTGCAGGACCAGTATATATATATATATATATATATATATATATAAGTAATCCCTCCAATATCCGGATGCCCATTTTCTGGACATCCCCAATAACCGGACATTTTCATCCCGGGATCCAATATTCCCAAAATAGGCCAAAAACTGCAAAAAATTCGAAAAAAATCAGACTTTTTTCCCACCCATAATTTGAAATTGCCGCGTGGCGCCGAACAGCTGTTACACCATGGTCCCTTCACCCCTTCCTTCCTCCCCCCTCCCCCCTCAGGGTTGTCATTTGGTATTTTTCATTACCAAATGTGGGCCAACTTGGTAATGAAAAATTCGTTTGGTAATGAATCAGAATAATACAATACCAATCGGATTTTTCACATGTATGAGGATACACAGGATGGAGATGGTGGATTGTTAGCTCTCTCTGATTAATTTGGTAGCCTATATAGCGTGATAATAATCAACATGCTGTTAATTATAAGAAGAGTGATTACATGTTTCCACTTGTGTATATAATTAGTGAAGAATAGATGCTAGCTTTACGAATTTGGTAATGAAAGTTAAAAATGGTAATGAAAATTGAGGAGTTTGGTAATGTGGCTGTTGTGATTTGGCAACTCTGTTACCCCGTCATCATCAACAGTCACAGCCTAACTCTGCTCGAGAGCAGATGCTTATAGCAATGCAAGCCACAGGTGCTCGTTTTATGTGAATAAACAATGAATAAACTGCATTACCTCGCCACTAGAACACATGGGAATTTACAGTGATGTGCAGTGTTAAGAAATTAGAATTTAGAGAGCAAAGGATTAACTGTGGACTGCAAACTGGTGGTTCAAACTAGTCCAGGAGCCAGGGACTTGTTGTAAGTACCCAGAATGTTTAATATTGTATAAACTCACCTCTAAAACCTCATTTTATGGTTCTTTTGCATTTATTTCAGTCTTTTATGTCCCTTATTGGTGTGATTTGGGTCTTAAATAGGTGCAATGCATGTCCAGAGGGAGTTGTATAGGTGTTTTTCTGAGTTAGGGTCCATAAGTACAAGTCCAGGAGGCTGTGGCCCAATATCCGGACAGGATCACTATCCGGACATGCCTTTGGCTCTGTTACATCGGATATTGGAGGGATTACTGAGTATATATATTGAGGGGGGATTCAACTGTTTGCTGGGGAAATTAGGTAACTCTTTACGTCCTTTATTCATCAAACATTTTCTTTTTTTTATCTTTCTTTTTTCTTTTACATTTTCTTTTCTTTTTCTTTTTATATATTTTCTTATTTTTTCTTTTGTGTTACTTTCTGCTCACTTTCTTCAACCTTACTCCTTTTGACCCATAATGCACTTTAATATTCTTGCTAAATCCAGACAGTTTCAGTAAGTTTTGGAGACTTTCTCGAAGTGGAGAGGTTAGATATGAACGAAGTGGAGAGGTCAGATGTGGCCTTGGAAGTGGAGAGGTTAGATGTGGCCTTGGAAGTGGAGAGGTTAGATATGGCCTTGGAAGTGGAGAGGTTAGATATGGCCTTGGAAGTGGAGAGGTTAGATATGGCCTTGGAAGTGGAGAGGTTAGATATGGCCTTGGAAGTGGAGAGGTTAGATATGGCCTTGGAAGTGGAGAGGTTAGATGTGGCCTTGGAGGTGGAGAGGTTAGATTCAAGGGGCATAGCAGGATCTTTTGGGGCAAAGGGGTTGATTAAGGCTAAGTCCAGCCCGAAAAGACTCCTCGGCCGAATAAAATCGTCTGAAGGTAGCAGGAATACTGTATACTGAAAATTAACACACACACACACACACACACACACAGAAAGAGAGAGAGAGAGAGAGAGAGAGAGAGAGAGAGAGAGAGAGACAGACAGACAGACAGACAGACGGACAGAGGGGAGGGGGGAAGGGGAAAGGAAGAAGCGTGGGTGAGAGAAGGAGGGAGAGGGAGCAAGATAGAGAGGACGGGGAAGGAGGGTCCTGCCCCAATATTGACACAGACAACAGAGGATGGTGGTTGCAGTGCTCAGTCCCCGTTCCCAGATTTCTTCCCTACAGTCACATGACGTCTTTTCAGTTTTCATTCCTGCTACCGCCAAACGAGTTCTTTCAGTGTAGGGGTGGCTTTTTTTTTTAATAAGAGAACAGAGCAAGAAAAAACAAATGAATTAAAAAAAATAATCCATACACCTGATTACAGGTGTTCCCAATAAAAAATCCGTAACAATTGGACCTGAACAGCCATAATTTGAGGTCTGGGGGAAAACCACTCTGGGGAAGTGAGTTCCAAAGAGATGCAGTTCGAGGAATAAAAGAATTCTGATAGCCCGAAGTTCTGCAATATGGCGGTGTGACAGTCCAGTCTTGAGCACTACTAGACGCCCATGTAGCGCGGGGAAAGGCATGGAGAGGTGGCACAAAGGACGCAACTTCGTCTAAGCATTTGCCATAAAAGTATCTGTAAAATAATGCAAGGAAGGCAACATTCCTTCTTACCTGTAGGGCAGATAATTCATTTGTAATACCAGGGTTATTAATAATTCTAACAGCATTGTTCTGAATTTTGTCTAGTTGTTTTAATGCAACCTCTCCACATCCATTCCACAAGGATGAGCAATATTGTAGCTGAGAGCACACATGGCTCATAAATTTTAGCTAACTGCTCGTTAATGAAGAAGTTCCGGACTCTGTACAATACCTCAAGTTTCTTTGAAGTGGTCTTAGCAAGTGATGAAACAGGAGAGGTCCAACTGAAGACATTAAGTGATACACCGATAATTCCAGTACGTTTAGAGGAAGGAATATTAGTACACACTGCGTTTATACACACTGCATCTATATATTTATCGATTTATTCATTTCCCTGTCTATTTATCTGTTTGCCTATCTGTCTATCTGTTTATTTATATCTTTGTCACCATCCATCTTTATCTCTACTATCTATCTACCTTTATTGCCTTCACGACCCTTTCAGTATTAGGGGTGTCTCCTAAACTGAATAATAAAGTTTGATGCTAGCTAGAGCAAAATTTATAAAACACTCGTTGATTGAAAGGAGCTTGACTTTGTTGACACACTACGCATTCAATATGGAGAGGGACGCCTACTACTGATGGCACTAATATAACCAGGTTGCTCCACTTCCAGCCTATGCAATCGTTACTTGGCTTCCTCCCTATCCCCTGAAAGGAGGATGGTGAGCTGCAGGAGGAGGGCAACTTAAGTCTTCGGTCCAGCGGAAAATACTTTCAGGTGAGTTTAAGGCAACAACAGCAACGGCAACAGCCCTATCCTTCAGTCCTATTCCATGGCAACTAGTAAGAGGAAAGGGGAGGACGAGGACGATGTGGCAGGATGATGTGAAAGATCACTTTTACAGTATGCTTAGTGTGTCCAAATTTTACGGGAACCTTGAAATACAGCGAACAATGTGTCCCTAAACCTTAACTTGGAATATGGCATGGGTGAATGGGAATTTATTTCCAAAGCAGCTGATATTTTCTTCTCACTTTGTTCAGTACATTTGTGAGGCCCTGATGTCTTTGTTTAGGTGTGAGCATTCAGCAGGCCGGAAAAGCATGTACAGTATAGAACAGAGCAAACTGAAACAAATTGGTTGTTGGTGGATGAGTGGCTGTCAGTGAAGTACAGCAACAAAACCTAAAGCGTGAAACGACTAGGGTAAACTGTGTATCAACGAAGCTCTGGTGTGGATTATATAAAAATTCTTTTTGCACCATCTCTGAGGCACAGAATAAGAGTGAATGAGGTTCAGTTGTTCATTTTTCGAGTACAAACAAGCTAGAGCCAGTAATAAAGAGCACAATATAGCCTATCTCCCTCTGTCCATTTACTACCTATCTATCAGTCTATCAATCTATTTCTGTCAACCTGTCGATCTATCTACCTCTATCTATATACAGTACATAGATGTAAGTGCACACACACACACACACACACACACACATATTATATATATATATATATATATATATATATATATATATATATATATATATATATATATATATATATATATATATATATATATATATAAAACGTCCACACACACACATGTAGATAGATAGATAAAAAGATAGATAGACCGATAGATAGATAGATAGATACATATACATATATACGACCGAAGGTTTTTATGTAGGAAAGCTAAAATCTGCTCAGTAGTAGACCTTCACCAGGACCAGCGAAATGGTACCCCAGGTGGCAGTCCCAGTCGGGAAGGAGAGGGGCTGGAGACGCCCGGTACCATCCCCGGCTGGAAGGATGGAAGAAGTGTGTAGAGTAGGAGTGTGGCCGCAACAACACCATCATCACAACTGTTTACACTCAAAATAAGTGGCTGCACCACAATGTGTGTGTTACACCTCCGTGTATGGACTGGCCTGGAGAGGTTGTCGAATTGCACATTAGTGTTTCATCACTCACACTCCACTGCAACACTTTTCATGCACCTCTAATGATTCCAAAATACAATCCATTGTTTGGACGACCACTGGTTACACCTGGCATCACGTCTTAAACGGCTTAGGGCTGAAATCAACACCATCACTACCCTTATCTAGACCAGAATTTTCTTTTTTCTCTGTTGTTGATTTTTCTTTAACTTCTTGCGTTTTCTGGCTCACGCTTACCACCATTATATTTACGTCGCCTGGTGGTTTAGTGCTTAAAAGACACCAGTCATTTGCCGGATACTCGAGGCATCATGTAATTTACGAGGGAAGATCATGTAACTGACAATGATGGAACTGACAATGTTGTTACAATCCTCGTTATTGTCCGTACTAAATACGTATATATATATATATATATATATATATATATATATATATATATATATATATATATATATATATATATATATATTGTTACATAGCCTATGATTTCATCATCCTTTGTGTAATTTTAACGCACAGTATGCTGCATGTTTGATCACGAGCGTGTTCTGCCTCAGTCCCCCCCTTCTACCCTTATAGTAGAGTAAGTCGTCCTTTCTGTTGTTCAGTGCGGGATTTTCATCTCTTTGTCCCCTAGGCTTCATTTGCGCGTCCTTCTTACAAGTTGTAACAAGCTCTGCTGGCCCCTATATAATGAGCTCAGTCTCTGCATCATTGCCACTTAGATCTACTCCTCATTTTGCTCGCATCTCTGTCCTCCCCTGTACAGTTATTATTATTGTGAGTTTCTCAGGAAGTCTCCAACCATCTAGCAGCTGTGTGTAATTTGAGTATAACTGTTGTTGCATTTTTTCTTGTACTGTGTAGCATAAGGTTAATTCTTAGGCCTAGTAGAGTTTTTGTAATTTATGTAAGGGTTCTTTTTGTCAGCCAGTTTTAATACTATTTTGTATCTGTAATAATTTATCTTGCATTAACTGAGCATTACCTAGTGTATTTTCATTTTATCAGGGCTGACTTAGGTAAATTTACTCTTGCTAATTTCATGTTAATAGAGGCTATTGCAGTTAACCATATATTTAACCTGTTTTTTGCCATTACATTATCCTTATGAGTCCTGAATGTTTTGTTGTTAGTTTGAGCATTAAACTTTAACTTGTAATTTTACCTAACTCTTTTGTTTTGAACCTGGAACTTTACGGGACAGTAGTGATTTTTTTAGTATTCTCACTTAAAGTGTACATTATCTTTCTCTGTTCCGTAACATAAAATTGGCGACCTCTTATCAGGATATTCAGGATATTATCATAAGGATATTGCTTGATATTTTGTGACTGTGATTTATTCATGATGTCTACTATTACTACACTTGATGAAGCCAAAGATTTTTTGCCAAATGTGCAAACAATGTGTGATATAGGAAACAGAACAAAGAATGAACTTAAGCTTGTTGCTCAGCAATTGGGAATTGCTGTTCGCTCTCATCATTCTAAAGATCAAATTGTTGACATGATTAATAAAAGCTTGTTTAATGTAACTCCTCCAAATGAGCAAACGCAGATTGAATTAGCTAAGTTACAGCTAGCCCTGCAGGAGGCTCGTGTGAAGGAAGCTGAATTTCAAGCACGTGCAAGGAGGCTGATGTTAAGGAGGCAAATGCTCGTATTCAAGAGGCACAGGTACAGGCTCAGGCACAAATTGAACTTGCTAGGATTCAGGCAGACCATGAGTATCACATGAAACAAGGTGGAACTGGATCATCTAGCTCTGATGATTTTGATGTGGCTAAAAATGTTAAACTTGTCCCTCCTTTTAATGAATCTGATTTAACTAAGTATTTTCAGTTGTTTGAGAGGGTAGCTACAGGTTTTAATTGGCCCAAAAAGTATTGGCCAGTACTCCTTCAAATTGTTCTCACTGATAAAGCTCAAGTAACTTATGCATCTTTGCCTCAGGATCAATCTGATAATTATGATGTAGTTAAGAGCTTGATTCTTAAGGCCTATGAGCTTGTTCCTGAAGCCTATAGAGTAAAATTTAGGACAACTTATAAGCAAGATAAGCAATCCCATGTTGAGTATGCAAAAATCAAAGAAGATCTGTTAGAGCAGTGGTTAAATTCTAAGAATGTGGATTCTGATTTTGGTAAATTTAAGCAGATGATTTTGCTGGAGGACTTCAAGAGGTGTGTTAATAAAGATGTAAGCCTATATCTTGATGAGAAAAGAATAGATAATTTGTCTGATGCTGCAGTTTTAGCTGATGAATATGTTCTCACTCACAAGAGATATTCTAGAGGAAAAGGGAAAGCTGAGAGTAAGTACGTTGCCTCTACTCAGAGTACAGGTAACAGGAAAGAGAATAAAGATGATGTTTCTCAGGAAGTAAATACCAGCTTCACCTCTAGATTTCAGAAACGTAAATGTACTTATTGTAGTAAGCTTGGTCATACTACGGAGAAATGTTTCAGGAGACAGCGTGATGTGAACAAAAAGGAGTCTTCAAATATTCAGTCAATTGGTCTAGTGTCCACTCTTGAGAGTTCCCAGAATTCTTTAACTGAGTTAACTGAACCTGCTTTGAGGGGTAACTTAACTTCTCATGATGGAGCTCCTCTTTTGAGCAGTAACGTGGGTGACACTCTCAAGAGTTCATGTGCTAATTTCCTGTCTGATGGTTTTGTCAGTCCTCTGGACAGTAATGACAGGAAATCAGTTAAAATATATCGTGACACAGGTGCTTGCCAATCCCTTATGCTGACCAGTGTTCTAGGCTCTAATGTTAATTCCTCTGATGAAACTGTAATCTTACAAGGTGTAGGGAATAATTACTTCTCATCCCTCTGTGCAGAGTGAATTTAGAGTCTGGTTTTGTTAATGGTTCCGTTATGGTTGGGTTGGTTGAGACACTCCCAATGTCAGGTGTAACTTTCTTACTTGGAAATGATATTGGTGGAAGTCAAGTGTGTCCAGCTCCTCAGTTGTCTAGTGAGCGAGTGGCTGCGTCCCAGGATTGTGATGTTTCTGATGTGTTCCCTGCATGTGCTGTCACTAGGGCTAAGTCTAAAGTTACTGGTGATTTAGAGGATAATGATGATGATGATGTTATCCTAGCTGACACTTTTCTTGCTAATTTGGACCACTCACCAGATGAGGCAGTACCCCGTAGTGTTGATAATTTGTCTCGTCAAGAGTTGGTTGAGTTGCAGGTTGCTGACCCTGAGTTGAAAGGTCTAGCTAACTCTGCTTACAGTGAAGAAGAGTCAGCCGGTGCTTCTACTTGTTATTATGTAAAGTCAGGAGTACTTATGAGGAAGTGGAGACCCCCAACAGCATCAGCCGACTGTGAATGGGAGGTTGTACATCAAGTTGTCATCCCTCGTGTTTGTAGGCAGGATATCATTAGAGTGGCTCATGATTCCAGTTTGGCAGGACACCTTGGAGTGAGGAAGACTGTGGCACGCATTTTGAAACACTTCTACTGGCCAGGTATCTTCAGGGATGTTTCCTGGTATTGTAAGTCTTGTCACACCTGTCAAGTTGTGGGGAAGTGTAATCAGACCGAAAGGTTGCACCTCTAGTTCCCATTCCTCCTTTTGAGGCGCCTTTCACCCGTGTGTTGGTGGATATTGTGGGCCCTCTTCCTAAGACTTCTTCAGGATTTTCTTATGTGTTGACCCTGATTGATATGGCTACTCGTTATCCTGAAGCCATTCCACTTAGAAATATCTCAGCAAAGAACGTGGTTAAGGAAATGCTAGGGTTCTTCACAAAGTTTGGTCTGCCCAAGGAGGTACAGTCAGACCAAGGAAGTAATTTCATGTCAAATGTTTTCAAGCAGTCTCTGAAAGAGTTGGGCATCACCGAGATCACGTCTTCAGCTTACCATGCCCAGACCCAAGGAGCGTTGGAGAGATATCATCAAACACTCAAATCGATGCTCAAGAAATACTGTTTGGAACATCAGAAAGACTGGGATAAAGGTCTTCCATTCGTTGTGTTTGCCGCAAGAGAATCTCCAAATGAATCACTGGGCTTCTCACCTTTTGAACTACTGTTTGGCCATGAAGTAAGAGGACCCCTTAAGTTACTCAAGGAATGCTGGCTGTCGGAGGAAGATGACGTCAACCTGCTGGAGTATGTGATGAAGATCAAAGAACGGCTGTCCACTGCTTTACAGCTGGCGAGAGAGAATTTAGGAGCTGCTCAGGAGAAGATGAAGACTTGGTATGATAAGAAGTCCAGGTTACGCCACTTTCAGCCAAGAGATCAGGTTTTGATTCTGCTACCAGTGCATGGGCAACCTCTTCAAGCCAAGTTTAGTGGTCCTTATTTCGTGGAGAAGAAACTCAGTGATGTCAACTATGTCATCGCCACACCAGATCGTAGAAAGAACAAGCAACTATGTCACATCAACATGCTAAAGTTATATCACAGGCGGGACGAAAATAATCCAGTCTGCACTGTAGCTGTTCCACCCGAGTCTGCAAGTGAAGCTCTCCCATGCAGTATGAGCCTGAGTGATAGTTTGGGGAAGAATCCTGATATCATGAATGATCTCCAGACTAAGCTTTCTCATCTACCTCCCGAGGAAAGGCAGGAGTTTTCGGCATTACTGCAGGAGTACCCGCAAGTGTTCCGTGCCACTCCAGGAAGAACTACTGTGTTGATGCATGATGTCGATGTTGGAGACGCAAAGCCAATTAAACTGCCTCCTTACCGTGTGAACCTCGTGAAAGTTCCTCTCATCGAGAAGGAGCTTGGCTACCTGTTGGACCACATGATGATTGAGCCCTGTCAGAGCGAGTGGAGTTCTCCTGTCACTCTGGTCCCTAAGCCGGGTGGGTCACAGCGGCTTTGCATTGACTACAGACGTGTTAATCAGATCACCAAAACAGACACTTACCCTCTCCCTCGTGTGGAAGGTTGCATGGACAAGATCGGAAAGGCTAGGTACATAAGTAAGTTTGATTTGTTAAAGGGATACTGGCAAGTACCTATGACTGAACGTGCTAGGGAGATCTCATGTTTTGTAACACTAGGAAAGACTTTTGCATGTTCCGTAATGCCGTATGGTATGAAGAATGCACCAGCCACATTTCAGAAGCTCATGAATGTTGTAACAGAGGGTTTGGCAGGGTGTGTTGTTTATATTGATGATGTATTAATATTCAGTGACAACTGGAAAGATCACCTATGCCATGTCAGTAAATTTCTTGAGCGTTTGGTTCAGGCTACTCTTGTAGCTAATTTATCAAAGTGTGAGTTTGGTCAAGCTAAAGTTCAGTACCTTGGGTATGTAATTGGTGATGGACATGTTGCACCAGCAGCAGCTAAGGTTCAGGTTATAAGTGATCTTCCCAGACCAAAAAGTAGGAAAGAGCTACAAAGATTTTTGGGAATGGTAGGTTATTACAGGAGATTTGTTCTTAACTTTTCTATTCTTGTATCACCACTTACAGACCTACTGAAAAAGGGAGTTAAATTTGTCTGGACCGATAACTGTGAATCCTCTTTCAACAAACTTAAAGCTATTCTATTAAGTCAGCCAGTGCTCGCTACTCCAAATTTTGCTAAGCCTTTTAAGATGGCTGTTGATGCAAGTGATACAGGAGCTGGGGCTGTTTTGCTGCAAGAGGATGATCAGGGTATTGAACATCCTGTATCTTATTACAGTAAGAAGTTCACTCCACCTCAAAAGAACTACTCAACTATTGAGAAAGAGCTTTTGGCCTTGATTTTGGGTTTACAGCATTTTTCATTTTATTTGTGTTCTGGTTTTGACCCCATAGTCATTTATACCAATCATAACCCACTGAAATTCCTTAGTAAGTTTAAAGATAAAAATCAGAGATTGACAAGATGGAGTCTACTTCTTCAGGAGTATTCATTAGACATACAACATGTCAAGGGGAAAGAAAATGTTATTGCAGATTGTTTATCTAGACTTTAGACAGATTGTTTTAGAGTAATAAGAAATTTCCTTTGTAAATTTCTTTTTCTTTGTGGGGAGGTGTTACATAGCCTATGATTTCATCATTCTTTGTGTAATTTTAACGCACAGTATGCTGCATGTTTGATCACGAGCGTGTTCTGCCTCAGTCCCCCCCTTCTACCCTTATAGTAGAGTAAGTCGTCCTTTCTGTTGTTCAGTGCGGGATTTTCATCTCTTTGTCCCCTAGGCTTCATTTGCGCGTCCTTCTTACAAGTTGTAACAAGCTCTGCTGGCCCCTATATAATGAGCTCAGTCTCTGCATCATTGCCACTTAGATCTACTCCTCATTTTGTTCACATCTCTGTCCTCCCCTGTACAGTTATTATTATTGTGAGTTTCTCAGGAAGTCTCCAACCATCTAGCAGCTGTGTGTAATTTGAGTATAACTGTTGTTGCATTTTTTCTTGTAATGTGTAGTATAAGGTTAATTCTTAGGCCTAGTAGAGTTTTTGAAATTTATGTAAGGGTTCTATTTGTCAGCCAGTTTTAATACTATTTTGTATCTGTAATAATTTATCTTGCATTAACTGAGCATTACCTAGTGTATTTTCATTTTATCAGGGCTGACTTAGGTAAATTTACTCTTGCTAATTTCATGTTAATAGAGGCTATTGCAGTTAACCATATATTTAACCTGTTTTTTGCCATTACATTATCCTTATGAGTCCTGAATGTTTTGTTGTTAGTTTGAGCATTAAACTTTAACTTGTAATTTTACCTAACTCTTTTGTTTTGAACCTGGAACTTGACGGGACAGTAGTGATTTTTTTAGTATTCTCACTTAAAGTGTACATTATCTTTCTCTGTTCCGTAACAATATATATATATATATATATATATATATATATATATATATATATATATATATATATATATATATATATATATATATATATATATATATATATATATATATATATATATATATATATATACGTAACTGCATCTCCTTGCCATTGACAGCCCCTCATGTATATTGCGTGTCGGGTGTAATTCACTTATTCATTCACCCACCTCTTCTCTCTCCACCCTCCTCTTCCCCCCTCCAAACATATCCTCTTTCCACTTACTTCCAAACCCTCCTCTTCAAACCTTCAGTTCTCTCTCTCTCTCTCTCTCTCTCTCTCTCTCTCTCTCTCTCTCTCTCTCTCTCTCTCTCATGGACGGTATCACGGTGATGTGCTCTTTCAAGATGCCATTGTTATTCAGTCAGACCAAGTTGCTATCCATATTGTTTATTCCGTACATTTATAACAGACTCTGATAAACTGTTTATCACTGAGATAAAAGACACTGTGATTACCTTTATATCTAAAGACTTTCGTTAGCTCTTTTGAAACTCCGATTCACTTTGAGAACTGTAGAATTCAGAATGGGATAATACACTTTATGTACAATGCAACCAGATAAATAGATATCAGTTTAATTTGGAGTGAAAAATTATGTAGGTCCATATGGTGTGGAGACAGGTGAGTAAAGAGGCGAAATGGATTAGAGAAATGATAAGCCAAAGCGTGCGCAGCCGATACATAATGCAGAAAGAGATCTCATAAGAAAAAAGGTAAACAATGAACTCTAACGGTAGATTGAAGCGGTTTCCTCTTGTATCACACCATTCGATAATTATGTTCTTTGTCTTTTGTCACATTTATTTCGTCTTAATTTTGGACCCTTGTAACTTGAAACTTCCGAAAGCTGGAAGACGGGATGGTATGAGAGGAAGGGAGACTCTGAGCTTATTTACGATGACTGTATATTATGTTCTGGGATGCTGCTTTGCCTATTAAGTGTTATCATTAAATTTCCTTCAAAGGCTGATCACTGTAGCAAGCGTGACGGACGTTCCCTACCCCATTCTTGCACATACTTTTCGTAACACATTTAACCATCTTTACACAATGAACACCCTCCGCAACGTTCCATACGTAAGTGGACTTGAGAAGTACTTAATAATAATGTCTTGATAACGTACAGTGCCGTGTGTAGAATAAAAACCGCGGAAGAAAATAAAGATGCGTCTCATTTTCCCTGGCCACCGTCGGGCTCCACAGCAAGGCAGTCAACTGCTCCAGGAAGTAGGTGCGTAGGTAAATTTGTATTTTTCATGGATATTTTAAACGTATCTTCAGTAAAGTGTTAATGGAACTGTTTTTATAATTTTGGGATTACTGGAGGGTCAGTGGGTGGCGTTTGCGGCGCTTTTGATATTATTATTAAAGGCATATGGTTGTGAATCTTGATTTAGCCAGACAGGCGCTGCAATACCAGACAGGCAAGCAATAGCCACCAGCCTCAGTTATGAGTTTCTGTTTGGTTGGGTTGGTGGTTCGTTCGTTCGTTCGTTGGAAGATTCCCTGCACCTATAGTGCAGGCCAGGCCATACATTAGCCAGGTCAGTGGGGTATGGGCTGATTAAAAAAAACAGTAAGGGGGAAAGACAGGGCATGGGGATTGCCCAGCACACACGCCCTGTCTCCTGGCTGGCTTTGTGGTGTGTGTGGTTGGTGGTGCCATATACTCTACACAGTTATCACATTTTTGGAGGTTGAACTGAGTGTTTTGTTGACTTAGCGCTCGGTACAACGAAAATACAAACCTTTGGTGAAAGTCTTGACTTGAACAGTGTCGTGATACACTGCGTTGGTGAGGAAAAAACATCAATTGAAAAGGATAATGAATGAAAGGCCTGTCTTGGGTTTGGACTGTAAACATGTCTGATCCCTCATGACATTATACCGTAGTTATGGTAGTGGTAGTGTAACGAAACTATAGTAGTGATAGGGTGTGGCGTCATACCGAACTCATAGTACTAGTGTGACGTAACCAGTGATGGAGTGACGTCATTCCGAACTCATGGTAGTACATGTGCGACGCAACCAGTGATGGTGTGACGTCATACCGAACTCATGGTAGTAATTATGTAACGTAACCAGTGATGGAGTGTGACGTTATACCGAACTTTGTACTGCCTGTGACGTAACCAGTGATGGAGTGTGACGTCACCGTACTCATTGTAAGGCTTCTGTGACGAAACCAGTGGAGTGTGACGTCATACCATACTAATGGTCTTGAGTGACGAAACCAGTGACTACATTAGAGCAGGCTGTTGCTTGTGCAGGTTAGTTAATATTTGTATTTATGGGTGAACATGAATGAGAGCATATAACTTACATTAGTTTTTTTTTTTTTTTTCACAGTAAACTATAAACACGTTATCTTATTCCTAGTTGCAGAAATTTGCTAAAATGCCTAATGTTGAAGATATCAGATATAAAACCTCATCAGATTTACACACACACACACACACACACACACACACACACACACACACACACACACACACACACACACACACACACACTGCATCAACTGGCCACCTGCTGTAGCGTGCTTTGATGAAGAATGGGCCCCTAGGTGAGTCTTCCACCAGTCGTTTGTCCTTTATTTACCTAAGCCAATTAAACCTACCCTAGCTTGACCTAACCTAACCTAATATAGCCTAATTGTTTGGAGCAACCCGGGAATTAATGGATTTTCGACGTGTTGCACCTGCAAAACGCCGGTGGCAGGAAACAAAAATTTAGTTCCAAGTCTCAGATATGTTTTTTTTTTTTTTTTTTTTAACGTAATTTGGGCGTGTGTCAGTAACTATATATTTATGGCACTTACTGCATATAATACAATATTCATTTGTTCGATACTCAGGCAATAGTCTACGACACAGATGACCACTAAAGTCTGATTTTTGTTTATTATCAAAGCCTTTCGTGATTTGGTCTTCGTGTGCTTGAGGTTTGATGCGGTGGTAGTGTGCCCTTTCTGATGGTTAGATTTAGTGTTTATGTTATCCCTTCCCCCTCCCTCGTCTTATTTACTTCCGTTTTCGTCCAGCATACACTCTCTCTCTCTCTCTCTCTCTCTCTCTCTCGACGTTACCATGCATCGATATCCTTCTCCCCCCTCTTTTTTGTTTTCTTCCATTTGTTTTCATTTTCTTCGTCGTCGTCGTTTCTTCTCGTGTGTGTGTGTGTGTGTGTGTGTGTGTGTGTGTGTGTGTGTGTGTAAGAGAGAGAGAGAGAGAGAGAGAGAGAGAGAGAGAGAGAGAGAGAGAGAGAGAGAAATATAGCCTAGTCTTGCTACAATTGCAAAACTTTGCTATATTTGCGTAAGTACTGGGATGTATTTTATTGTAACACATTGTTATTTATTAGTACGTATTGCAGGAGCCGCCGCATGTACAATACTCGGTACAGTATTGTGTAACTCTGTAATATAGGCATTTAGACATTTTTCTTAAGTATATAAAGTACTAAATATCGTTTAGGCTTATGTGGACTATAAAATGCATGTAGGCCATATGTGTTCAGTATTATTTATAGCAGCCAGTGAGCATAGGTCTGACATACAGGCAGGCAGCTCTATGAAATACGTCAAGCCGTGGTTTGCGGGTACGGAAAAGCAACCAGAGCTGTTTACCTCTGTTTTTCCTTGTCTGACCTAAAGTCATGTAAACGCAGTATGTTTAGGCACCTTGAAAGGAGAGAATCTAGAATTTGTGTCTCTGTTATATATTTTTCATTTTTCTAGGAGGGAACAATCTTGATGATTTCTAGTTTTTAGTTCCTGCTTCCTTGCATAAAAAGACTAACGATTTTCTTGTACAGGATAATTGACACACCGCTGCCTAATGCTGCACGGACCGGAATACTGTAGGTGTGGAAAGGCTTATTGTAACTACTGTAGAAGGAACTGTTATATGGATATCTGATAACCTAAACACCCATTAGTCTTTCAAACTAAAATATTTCTTACTAGCAAAGAAGGGTAATTAGGTTACTGATATACCGCAGTAGATACAGGGAACAGGTAATCAGAATTAGTGACATAGAGGAAAACATTTAAATTAATATTGCACCTGTATTTTCAATGTAATCAACATTGTGAAAAAATAGTTACAATATAAATACAGCTGTTGTGAAATAGCGTAATATGTCATTCAGGTTACTCTTGCCAAAAGCGCTGAATGTTCTAAGCGTGTACTTGACTGCCAACTTGCATGCATATTTAGCTTCTGCCTGACTCTTTGGCTGCTGAAATTATATTATTTTGCCTCGTTGTGCTTGTTGAATGTCTGTCTACACACACACACACACACACACACACACACACACACACACACACACACACAAACTGTTTTTGTACGATTTCAACTTAATTTCCCCTCCCCTATCCCCAGGAATCCCCCTTCCCATCTTCTTCTTCTTCTTCTTAATTTCCCCTCCCCCATCCCCACGAACCCCCCTTCCCATCTTATTCTTTTTTTTAATCTCTAAAGGTTGGTGAGTGTGTGTGTGTGTGTGTGTGTGTGTGTGTGTGTGTAATGTGGCGGGTAATGCTTGCAGATTTGGTAATAACACGTCTTGTGAGACGGAGGTGTATAATGAATGACAACTTACTTCTCTGCTGAGCAGTGTTGAATTACTTAACACAGATCAACAGAGTGGAATGTTGTTACTCGGTAAAGACCTTCACCTCACTAGGCGTGTATTTTCATATAAAATACGTGTTAGTGAGGTAAGATGGGGAGATAGTGGAGGTGTTATTGGCAGGATGGGTGGTGATGGTAGTGGTGGTGATGGTATAAGGGTATGGTAGTATGGTAATGTTGGTAGTAGTAGTAGCAGTAGCAGTAGCAATGGGACGGGGAAGCCTTACTGCTTGTCATTCACTCTTATGATAGTTACGTTAGTTATAACCTACCCTAAAACAAACAACCTTGAAGGAACCAATACCTGTGGGTCTGTTGCTGTGTTTATTTTCCTTTGCACTGCCTTTGTATTACTTTTGTAGTATTAGTGACTGGACGATGGCGATGAGGCTGAGGTAGTGGGGATGAAACTAGAGTAGTGGTAATGATGACAGGAAGGGAATATGAGTGTAACTGAAGGTAATGGTGAAGGCCTGCGTGAGGGCAACGGTGATGCAAGGATAGCTACCCGGTAGTCGTAGTGATGTATGTGCGTTGGGAAGGTGCTAGTCATGAAAACAACGGTGGTAGTGGGGTAGCAAGAGCGACAATGAAAACGGCATAGGACAATTGCCATTTCCGTGTGCACCATGTGCAGACGCCAGAACCTAAATTATGCATCAGCCACCACCAGTGACTCCTGAAGGTAAGTCACTTCCTCCATGGGCCAGGCTTTTACTACCACGCCCACTGAGTTTTTACAGAGTGTTATGTTAAGTGTAATTTTTGTAGAAAAGGAGGAAAAACGAGTAAGAGACTTGGCATCATCACTGATGTATTAACCAGTAAAACGCCTTTGTCGGCGAGGTTCGAGCTAGGCCATTAGCCTAGATCAGAAAGCATTGAAATTTGGCCTTACACTGAGGATACCTAGTATATTGGTGGCTACCTACCAAATTTCATGCCTTTACGACAAACTGTGTGGCCTGTGGCCCTCTTTTGAAAATTTCCGACATGCTGCACTTGGCGCGTGTCACGTGCCACATGCACCGCCTGGGTGTGATGAAACCTGTCAAAAAACAAATCTTAAAGAATTGGGCTATCATATGGTGCAAACCACGTAGTGATCGGCCCTGTGGTTGCTGAGATATAAGCTTCTCAAAAGCGTTACGGTCGGGCCGGGCCGGGTTGGGCCGCTCATATGTGAGAGAATGCCATAACGACGTGAGACTCGCGAGGGCTTCGCCCTCGCTCATAATCAAAGAAAATTCACTTAGTATTAAGCTACTCCAGTTTTGAAATACGGTATGCCATCTCAGAAATAATATACAACTTGATATTTGCATTTTGAATATTATGACAAGACAAAAAGGAGCACACGGAGTGTGCAACACCAGCGCCCTTCAGTGAGGTATTGGATCAAACATTTTACTTTGCTCTGTGACCTTCACGTTCGACAGACTGTACTCAAAGTCATATTACTTCATCCTTGCCTGACCTGCAAGCCTTCTACCAAGTTTGGTCCAGATTGTTTCAAAACTGGCTAATCTTACCTTGCCCTGTGCCCTTGACTTTTGACCTATTGTTCTCAAAATCGAATCTCTTTATTAGTGCTTGACTTTCATTCCGTGCATCAAGTTTGGTCCAGATCGAATAAAATTTACTTGAGTTATAGGGTGTAACTTTTGATATTGTCCTTTGACCTTGACCCCTGTGTGATTGTTCGCAAAGTGGAAACACTTCAGTTTTCGCTGACCGTTGACCATTCCACTATACTTAGTTTAAATTGAATCAAAAACTGTTTACGTTTACCCATCCGTGTGACCTAAGCTTTCTAAAGAACAAAGAGTCAACCCATACTATCTTCAACCCCTCCACTAAGTTTTGTCCAAATCCGATGAGAACTGTCCGAGTTATTTTGTTCACGGACTCACGCACAAAGACACTCATGGAACAAACAGTATCCCGTTTTCGGCGTGAAAAACTATCTATCTGTGTATAGTCAGACGCCATAATCCCGTAATGGATGGCCGTTTGACTGTGAGTTAGTTGTTTTACGGGGAGGGGCACAAACCTTCTGCCAACCCACTTGCTGATAAATAGCGAACACGTATGGGTTGGTTATATGGTTACAACCTAACGTTGTAAATGGATACCCAACTTACAGGAAACCATTAGCTTGCCACTCAGTGTAAAGTTACCTGAAAGGGAAAGAAGAGCAATAAAAATTTGATCGGAATGATGGGAGAAATAGGAAAAGAGGAGGGTAGACCTAGAAAAATAATGATAAGGGTGAAGGAAGAAGTAGACAGCGCTACATCCAGTGAGTGGAAGATTGTCGCCGCTATGAAAAACACAGGTATGAATATTTAGTACGTTTTTAAACAATAAATATAATAGTTTTTGTCCTTCAAAGGATCGCTTGATAAAAGTCATTTTTACACTGCTTCATCCTCCTCACACCTCTGTACCATATCTCTCCACACTTCATCTTTCCTGTCCAACCCTTTTTCCTTTCAGACTATCCTCCCCCACTCCTACACAATAAGAACCCCTATACCCCCCTCACTCCTTCACCCCTCACCCCACCCCTACACTCCTACACCCCCGTCACCCCGACACCCCATCTCTTCCGGCATTAGGCGAGGCTAAACCAAGGTGTAATAGAGCCGTAAACGGTGTGGCTCAGTATATGGCCGCCATCACTGTCTGACTCATTATACCCATTGATTTTCTTCAGGACTCTGCTTTACTGCTATCTCTCTCTCTGCACTCTCTCACCTCTCCACCCTCTCATCCCTCCACCTTAGTACTGTAGACCCCTCATTTCTAAACTACTTATAACATAAGCCTTGTCTGGACCACGGGCTTCCCATCACGTCTATACTATAGTGTTCCTCCTCGTAACATAGGGTTTGGGTGGAGTCACCCCCTCCCTACACTATTGCCATGTTTCCTAACCCTACGATGTATAACGCCTGTGGTTTGTGTAGTAGGAATGATACATAAACATAACTCATACTAATATAACTGTAATGAAAGTGCTGACATGTATCAAGGAAGAATAAAACTATTCTGCATACTATATTATACGATAATAGAGAAACGTGGCATAAAAATTTGGCAGTGTTGCTCTAAAAATATTCTAATTATTATTTACTTCCCCAACACTTCTAACATTGCTAATTAATTTAGCAAGTATAATTGCAAGAAAATTTGAAGGGATAAAAGTGGGAAGAGGCGATCCTTTCATAATTAAAATAAATATATCAAACAGCTCTGGGGTGGCAGCACTCACGCGACACGTGTTTGTGTGTACGCTGTGGGAGGTCACCAACCCCCTACAGGATTTAGGCCTATTGGGGAAACCTCTATAAAAAAAACGCGCCGTGACTTTTACCTCAAGGGTGGTGCGGAAATAAAGTCAAAATTATAATCCATACATAAAAATGGAAGTAAAAAACCATGGATGACACATAACAAAATCTAGCGAGAGAGAGAGAGAGAGAGAGAGAGAGAGAGAGAGAGAGAGAGAGAGAGAGAGAGAGAGAGAGAGAGAGAGAGAAATAATAATAATAATAATAATAATAATAAAACTTTATTTCCACTAAACAGTGGGTATTCTTATACATTATACAGTAGTACAGCATACAGTATGAAAGTTCTATACACAATATAATACAAGTTGATACATATGGTGGAGAATAGTGACAGAGAGGTAAATGGTTTAAAAGGTGTGGGGACACTTAGGTTAAAAATAGATCAATTAAGGGATTTAGGAACGAAGGCAGTGGGAAGGATTAAGACAGATGGGATTGTAAGATTAGGGAGTTTGAGCAATAGGGTAGAATGTATGCTCTCAATAAAAGTATAGCAATTATCAACGGCTAATTATTATACAGGTGTTGATGGTGGGGGTCTATATTTATAGGAGGTGTTGGTGGTGGAGGTATAGCGGGTGTTGTTGATGGGGGTGTTGTTGGGGGTAGGGGTATAGGGGGTGTTGGTGGCAGGGGTATAGGGGGTATTAGAAAAACGGAGATCACAAGAGGGAAACAGTGTCAAGGTCATCGCTGATGGAGAGGTCAGCTCGGAAACGTGGTAACAGTGCAGGGAGGGGGTGACTCCACCAAAACCCTACGTTTCGATCTGTCAGACTATACCTCTTCCCACTCTGCTCACCCCTTCTCCACCATAACTCTTTCACTTTTTCGCTACAGACGATGCAGTTCTGCGTTCATTTATTCAACCCCCTTCACCCATCCTTGTTAAAAAAAACTCTTTTTTATGTCTGGCACAGGGGGTGGTGAGATAAATCAGAGGCTTATGAGTCTTCGATCCTGGAGGGTTCTGTAGAGATTTCATCACATTGTTTGTCATATTAAACATAACCACATGGAAGGTGCATTATCTATTTATTAGAAAATATTTGGATGAAAGTACGAGTATAATTCGCCTTTTGAAGGTAAGTAGCAACCTCCTCGGCATTGCAGTCCAACTCGGGTCGCATTACGGTTGGAAAAAAAAAAAAGTATATGCATACTTCCCACAGATTTTGCAGTTAGGGCAAATGCTGTTGAACTTCAGTCGTAGACATTAATAGCTAAGATAAATGAGAAATAACTAGAAATGCTCAGTTAATAGGAAGTATTTCTTACAAATACAATTCCATTTCCCAAGACCCGATTATGGGGATATTAAAAAAAGAATGGCGCCTTACATGAAATGAGATAAGTCTGTTATTTGATGAGAGAGAGAGAGAGAGAGAGAGAGAGAGAGAGAGAGAGAGAGAGAGAGAGAGAGAGAGAGAGAGAGCGGTGACAGTAACTGCTGTGGTCCTCGGTGTATGGCCAAGGGGCTTGATTATTATATTTTCTCCTTTGTTTACCAAACCTTCCTTATCACTTCTGCGATCTCTCTCTCTCTCTCTTCTTTTGCATTAACCGTGGATGATGAGTCAACAGAGGTGTGGCATATTTCAGCAAATAACTCTGAAATCAATTCTCTTACACTGTCATTTTTCCTGTTTCTGGATCCTACCTGTCCCATATATAATAGTGAGATGAGTACTGGGATAAGAATGATGAGTTTTCCTATTCCTCCCAGTACTCCATTCTTTTATATTATTCCTTTCTTTTCTCTTCCTGTTCCAGCTCACCTGTCTCAGCGCCCTCTCTCTTTCTTCTCTCCCTTCTTCCGCAGTGTTGTTCTTTGTCTACTACCTCCCTTCTTATTCCTATCTTTTTTTTTTTCTTTCTTTTTTTTTATCTGGCATTTCTCCCACCCTCTCTTTGTCTCTTACGATTTTGATCACATGCTCCCTTTCATCATACTTTCCATTCTCCCCCTTTTCCCCCTCAGCGTTATTCATCCATATTTTCTCATTCTCTCCCTTACTTTCTGTTCTCGCGTTCACTCTCGATTTCATCAATGTAAAGTGAACGCTTGATTCCAGTTTAGGATCTAGAATTACCTGTCAGAAGCAAGTGATGGCCACCTAGACACAGATTTGCCATGGTTGTATCAAACTCATTATTATTGTATGGTTGAAGGGAGAACAACGTAGCCTGCAAAAGTCTACCGCGTGTGAAAAATTTGCACCACCCAAAGACCACAGTATAAATCAGCGCTGGAACATCAAATTGCGATTCTCCCATAGGCGCTAGTTGTGTGTAAATAAATTCTAGTTTTCTTTTGTATTCCTTTTTCGACGTCACTTTACTTCGATGCACTGTGTATGCTAAAGCTGTTTAATGGTTCAGTATATGTTCATTCATCAACAGTGAGGCGTGGAAGCATCGGGAGATTGGGGTGGATGTGTGTAGGCTAGGTGTGGGAGTGGGTGTGGAAAGGTTAATGGGGGAGGGGGAGGTGTGATGTGTTAAATGCGGGTGTGGGTGAGGGAGAGGAAAAGGGTTAGGGTGTAAATGTGGGTGTGAGTGTCAGTCAAACGAAAAAGAGTTACCATACAAGGAAAGTCGAAAAGATTGCAATTAATCAAATGTTGTGTGTGTGTGTGTGTGTGTGTGTGTGTGTGTGTGTGTGTGTGTGTGTGTGTGTGTGTGTGTGTGTGTGTGTGTGTGTGTGTGTGTGTGTGTGTGTGTGTGTGTGTGTGTGTGTGAGAGAGAGAGAGAGAGAGAGAGAGAGAGTAACTGAATGGGAAATTTTCAGTCATTAGCTAATCAAAATAAAAGCTTATTCGCATGAGCGCCCACGTTACTTTCAAATTAGTGGCGTTACAATTGTGTTGTATTATTTGGAGATTGCAGCCACTATGTTCACTAGTCGTGAGCGCTGCCTGTGTCCACAGTCAGATGTACTGAAAAGACAATAACACCTGTTGTCACTGGTCAGAAACTGTATATACATCAAGCTCTACAGATTAATGGCGTGTACTACATAGCAATCACAATATTACCAGTTCACTCTGTATTAAGTGCCGTAACAGGGGGTACTTCGTAGATCTGTGCAGTTAAATGAAGAATGGAGGAGGAAGATTAAGGTGGCACGTGAAGTGTGTCGGAAAGAAACAAAAATTCCCAGCTCATCACCCCTCTTTGTCTCCACTCCATTCCACCCTACCCAAAGGGATGGTGTTGGTGAGGGACTGATGATTATTCCTGGCTGCCAGTGACAGGCTAAAGTGCCCAGTAATTGATTTTTCCTCCGCCACTCTTATATTAGGCCCTTTTATGATCACAAAAATCTACCCCACTGCCCCTCGCTCACCCACACTTTCTTCCCCTCAGAAATAATGGATGTTAGGTGATAAGGAGGCGAACATAATGGGTTGGAAAGGATACCAGGAATATTCAGCTTTATTTAAAGTGGTTAGAATTACAGGTTCTGTCACTGCCCCAAACGCTGGTACGTGCTTAATGACAAACAAGGTAGGAGCCAGAGAGTGAACTGTGAATGGACGACCAGAAGAACGGCAGGTCGAAAAGGGAATCACAAAGGACCTCTGGCTTGTCCGTGTTGCCATAAGGAGATAGCTATTTCCACAAATGCTGTTCTTTTTTAGTGGCGGCGAGGTGAAGTGCTTGAAAGGGTACAGCAGGGAAGAAAGGTTGCTGGTTCTTTGAAAGCAGTGATAAGAAACAGGGAAGTGAGCATGGAAGTGAAAAAGTTACTACATGACAGTATTGTGATACCAACTCTAACGTACGGAAGTGAAGCTTGGACATTGTTGGAAGGACACAAGTCAAGAGTGAGAGCAGTGGAAATGAGTTATTTAAGAGGAGCCTGTGAAGTCACGTGCAGAGACAGGCTGACGAATGAGGATATAAAGGAGCGTTGTGGTGTTGATGTGGATGTGATAGGAAGCGTTATGAGGAACACACTGAGGTGGTTTGGCCATGTGGAGAGGATGGAGGGTGAAAGACTGACGAAGAGAGTGTATGTGAGTGAGGTGGAGGGGGGAAGAGGGAGGGGGAGGCCGAGGATGAGATGGAGGGATGGGGTGGAGAGGTATATGAGAGAGGGGGGTGTGAGTTGGGAGCAGGGCAGTGAAATGGCGGGGGACAGGGCGACTTGGAGGCGATTTGTTTGTGGCCACCCCAAACGGGATTGAGGCGTCTGGCAATAGATAGATAGATAGAGGTGTAAATACGAGTGAAGGCTTAATCAACACTACAACAATACCAGTCAAGTGTTAGCCTTAGATGTGGTCACCAGAGGGGTTTATGTGCACAGTTCTTTAAGTAAATATCAACCATTTGTGTTGCTTTACTTTGTCATCGTCAGTCACCGTTGGCTACTGGCAAGCTTCTATGATAACAATGAAGCATGTATAGCTGGAGGTTTGATTGGTTAGTAAAACTACTGAAAATAGACACGATTGTACCATATGCTCATGATTTTGTATGTATGGGATCAACATACAAGTTAAGGTAATTTTTCTATGAAAGAAGAAAGTACCAAAGACTGGAACTGTAAAACGAAAGTTGTTCTTCAAAAAAAGCTGAACAAAGGTAGTGAGATTCAAGAGAGACATGTAGACTGAGGAGGACAGTTCCTCAGTTAACTTGTTGATCAGTGATGGGCATTGAGTATCTTTTAGCTCTTGTATTAAAGAGTTGGACAGAAAAATGGTGAGAATGCGTTTTCAAACCAGTGGTGTGGCCCGCAGTAATGAAGGAAGGAGACAAGCAGACAGTTAAGATGAACAGTGACTGGTAAAATGGTGATTGTAGAGGGGTAACGTTGCAACACTGCGACGAAAAGAGAGGTTGGAGGGAGTCGGTAAAAGAAGACGAGTTGCTGATACAAAAAAAAATCTTATTCCACCTTGTATACAAGAACTGTATGTATTGTACGTGGTGAACTGTATGAGGTGAGTGTGATGGGAAAGTGACAAAACTAATGATGGATGGGGAAAGATGGACCTATCCAAATTTGACACAAATGATGCTGTGCTGTTTGCTGTTGACGAATTGAATCTTTGTCACTAGTTCTGTTATTTGGAGATGTCTCTGACTTCCGATGCCAGATATCGCATGTAGAGATGATTAAAATCATTATAGTGGAGACTGGGGGAATATGACTTGCATATGAAGAATCCGTCAATTTTGTGCAGGTTTTCAGTACTTATCAGTAATGAGAAAAGTGAAATATAGTTGTAGGTGCGCTGGTTGTGGAAAATAGGATAATTCAGGGTAAATAAGTGATTAGTGACATAGAAACTTTGATTAAGCAATGACAATTGAAAGTGGTCAGCCCGAGTGAGTTTTTAATACGCTGATTTCTCTACCAACATGAAACGTTTGTTTGGCATTAGCATAAAAAGTTCAAAGTGTGAGGTAGATATGTAGGGGAATTTATTTACACAAAATAAGTAGTTACAGAATGAAACAGTGATATATATGAAGTACGTGGAATGTAAAAAGTTGTTAAGTAGGGGGCATCTCGAAATGAATGGATCTTGAAAATGTGTGTGTGTGTGTGTGTGTGTGTGTGTGTGTGTGTGTGTGTGTGTGTGTGTGTGTGTGTGTGTGTGTGTGTGTGTGTGTGTATGTTGTCCACAGAGGAACAGTTTTCCAGGCTTTAATCATTTGGATCCTTCTTGCATAAAAAAAGAAAGGTATACTTCGATGGTAGGCCGGGGGGGTGGGACTGGTATCGTGTGTGTTGGGTAGGGCGGTGAAAAATGTTCATTTAAATTACTCTGAAGGTACAGGACGAAAGTGGAACACTGAGATGATGGTATGATTGGCAAGTTGTGGATAGAAACGAGGATGAGAAGTTGAGGAAGCAAGAGATTTACGAACGAATTATTGAAATAGATAAAATTAACTAGAAGATACATGGAAAGTTGACTACATTCCCCTCAGTCTGATAGTCTAGGGAACGCTTCTGCTCCTTGAATGTTTATAAAGCGTTTTGTTTTGATTGGTATAGCCTGTGGGATGCTGATTACTCTGAATGCATAACTATGAGGCAGTTGGATATGATACCGATTACACTTACTTGTTACTGATTTTGATATTTTTTCCCTACAACCCATTAATGGGGCTTTGGATCCCACTCGTCCCGTGTACGACATGGACAGTCAGGATATGTTGATGGTAATGACAGATAATACTAACAACAAAAGCCCGTCTCTAGTTACATCGCCTTACGGTAAACCCCTCAGCGGAGGTGAGGTCTACTGGGGTCTAAACTACCCCTGGACCTCGCCCAAAAATGCAACTAGTCACCTGTTTAATGTCAGAAAATTAAAAAATTGTAATTTCTCGCGACTTTTCAAAAGAAGTGCTGAGGTTGGGTTGTCTTTCAGTGACAGTATGACGTACTTAACAAGGGGGTCTGGTAGTCAGTGTATATTCTAAGACAGGTTTCCGCACACACAGAGACAGACGAGGTCACACAGCAGGATGGCGTGCCATCTCTTCCTTGTCCTGCCTCATCCTCAAATGTTCTGGCCTCTCCTGCCATATCCTGTCTCTCTCTGGCCTGGTTCACCCTCCCTCTCCTTGCCCTGCCTCACTCTGCCGTACCTTGCCCTGCCCTGCCCTGCCTCTCCTTGTCCTCTCCTGCCTCTCTTTGCTGTGTCCTGCCTCATATTACCTTGTCCTGCCCCACACTACCTTGTCGTGCCTCTCATTACCTTGTCCTGCCTCACACTACCTTGACCTGCTCACACTGTCTTAAAGTGCCTTGTCTTGCCTCGCTTTGCCATCTTCTGATGTGTCTCTCTCTGCCGTGTCCTTCTCTAACCTACTTTGGTAGTGGGAGATGGCAAAAGTTGTTACTGTATGTCATTGCCCTGAACTCCTTCACTATCCTAACCAACCAATGAGATGTGGCAATAACCGTGACATCACATCCCTTGGATTTCCCTCTATTTATTAGCCAGTGGGAGGCACCAAAACTCATGACGTCACTTCAGCCCACTCTTTCACACAGAAAGCAGCAAAGCATTTTTATTATAAGAGGTAAAACAAAGACTTATTTTATTTTAGACAGCCTGACATTGAACTGAACACATAGACACCCATACACTTTTTTCAGACACAGCGACGCCTTTGAGGTGTTGCAACCGGACCCTCTGTCTCATGGTGAAGGATGGATTTCACTGACCAGTTAGAGATGTTGACCGGGTGAGGGATGGAGGGGCCACCTGCTGACACGGGTACAAAGAGAAGAAATGTTAAAAGGACATCGGGAAAGACATGTGAGTGATATGCCGGACGAGGAGGACGAGGATGCTTGTAACGAGAATACGCTAACTCGTTCGCTGTCAGTGGTCTGTCTAAATATGATCAAAATCGTATGGCGTTTGTAAGAATAAAACAACAGACATCCTGGTACTGTTGGTGCTAAAGAACAAGACGATTTACACTTCGGGCAAGACAATTTCACGCTTGTCCTGTTATCAGTTGATCTTCCTCTACCCCGCCCTGCCTCGCCCTGCGGTGCATTGTCTCGGCCACCCGTACCCTGTTTCACCCTTTCCTCTTCATCCTGGATCCGCCATTCCCTGTTCTGGCCTGCCTCACATCCTCTTTTTCAGCCTGTCCTGCCACATCCTGCCTCTCTCTGGCCCGCCTCACCCTTGCCCTGCCCCGCCTCACAGTGTCCCGTCCTACTTAGCCTGTCTCGTCTTGCTGTCTCCTGCCTTGCGCTGCCATTTCCTGGTCTGTCTTTCCCAATCGTGGCCTTCTTTGTCCTACACCCATGTCCCCACCCTTCGTTCTTTACCTCCTGCCCGTTTGTTAGCGACGCCGGAGGCGTACTCATTGTGATCGAGACCGTTTGCATACGCCTATATAGATGCTTGTAACAAGTTATCGCAAGAATGTTTAATTCTTTTTGGATAAAAATTGACACAGAAATTGTGTGTGCTAGTACTGAAGCAAAAGATTTTAATTTTGATGCAGTTCGATTAAAAAACATAGTCAAGGGTCAAGGTCAAGATTCATGGTGGGAAAGTATTCCGTTACTTGAATATTAGGTCCAGTTTGAATTATACTTGGTCCATAGCCTTCTGTACAGTGTGTGGGGATGGGAGGGAGTTATGTGATTTGATGTAGCCTAGATCAGTCCATCAGTCACAGGTCAAGGTCACAGGTCATGATCCGAGTTTGATAGTAGTGTCGTTGTGTCTCGTTTTAAATGGTGTGTCTGAGCGTAGCCTGTGTTTGTGTTCTTGTATGTTTCTGTGTGTAAATTTGCTATAATATAAGTATGCTAGTATGTATGTGTGGGTACGTGTGCTATGCTTGTACCCTTAGTAGTGTGTGTGTGTGTGTGTGTGTGTGTGTGTGTGTGTGTGTGTGTGTGTGTGTAACTCATATGTGGACGCTATTGATTATATATATTTATATGTGCATGTGGCCAGTAATAATATCTGACTTTTTTTTTTTTTTTTACCACCACCACTTAATCATTTTCATTTTTCAAGCTTGTGCGTGGCATAAAACAATTTTCATGAATATTTAGTCAGGGATGCACTTTTTATAAATATTCAACCTCTCATTATCAGCTTTGTCTAACGTGACCTAATGTAACCACGCCTTTCCGAATTTAATCTAGCTTAACCTAGTGTAACCTAAGCAGCGTAATTTATCCTAAACTAACATGATCTTATGTAACCTTTTCTAAATCATGCTAATCATCTAATATATCCTAACCTAAATTTTCCCCTAGCCAAACTTCATCTGTTTTAATCCACACTATCCTAACCCAATCCAATTCAACGGCGAATAACCTAACCTAGCATAACATAGCTTATTATAAGCCAGTCTAACCTAGCCCAAACCAACCCAGGCTCTCCTCACTTTTCCAATTTAAGCACTACGAACTTAACCTTTGACTTTGACTGGAAAATGAAGTGGGAGATTGAGATAATTGATAGTGATAAATCTCTCTCTCTCTCTCTCTCTCTCTCTCTCTCATGATAATGATAATGGTTTATTATTATTTAGTAATAGTAGTAGTAACAGTAGCAGTAGTAGTATGATAATAATAATAACAATAATAATAATAATAATAATATTATTATTATTATTATTATATTTTTTAACTTCATATATTATTATTGCTGTTGTTCTTGTTGCTGTTGCTTGTTTGATATTTTTCTGTTGATTTTTATCGCATTTCGTAATGAAACTGATTTTGTTTCTTAATTTTGATACTGTTAATTTAGTTGATTTTCTACGTTATTTACTAAATATAAAATTAAAATATATCCACATAAGTGAGCCAGGAATATTTAGAATTATGTCCCCGCTCGAGTGAATGAATAGCCTAAGTCATCCAGTACTGAAGATAAGGGTGTAATATATTATATTGTCTCTTATCACGGCTCTTATCAATGTATTTTAACTTTTTCTTTTAGCTGCGTCGCGTTAAAGGTGGTTACGGTTTGCAGATTTACGAGTAGCCTAGTCAGCTTGGAGGAGGTGTTAAAGTGTGAAAACCTCCCCCTTCCCCCGCCTCTCCCTTTCTCTCTCTCTCTCTCTCTCTCTCTCTCTCTCTCTCTTTTAACACTACTTTCCTCATAATTTTGTCACCATGAAGCCTAGTTTTATGGCTCGATATTTATCCGCAGATGATTTGCAGTACTTTTGCAGACCACACGCCTTTTTCTAATAGACTGTCCCTTCAGTTCATTAATATTTTTCACCATTGTATATTTGTAATTTTTTCTTTATCTTCACCTCATTTTTCCGCCACAACACGTCACTTCAGTCACCAAAACTTTCACACTTTTAATCTCACTGTCATCACCTCATTTGGCCGCCATAACACCTCATTTCACTCACCCCACATCCATACTTCTGCTCTTACTCCCACGCACAGTTCTTGCTGTTGTCACGCGAATTCAGACGGAGAATACTGGAAAAAAGAGTAAGAAATTGGGGAAGCTGAGTGACTATCAAAAAGTTTGCTGGAAAATTGTGAAGCCTTGAAAATCCCTCAGGAACCGGTTAAGGTGTTGCTGACGGACCTTATCCACTCCTGAGTAAGTCACTTATTTGTCATTTTCCCAGTCCTGTATTATTATCCCTTTACTAATGCTTAGAACATGTGGAGATTTTAGATACTGGGGTAATTTTGGCACGTGTGTCCAAAATATATTTCTCACGTCAAAGCTGAGAACATAATGAGGTGCACGTGTTGTTTAAGGAGTGTGACCTGTTTGGCTACACCTCACCCAAGCTGGGGTCGTGTCCCACCCCAGCCCCCTCACATTACCTCATCCCTGTCCCCTCACCCCGCTTCACCCCTGTTAGTTAAGTTTTGAATATAAAGGTAAGTGTGAGACAGAGGGGGTGGGAGGGAAGAAACGAGTATTTTTCTGGTCCCCTCCCCCTATCTCTGTGCGCGGGCGGACGCGCGCACGCACGCACTCACGCACGGACACACACACACACACACACACACACACACACACACACACACACACACACACACACACACACACACACACACAAATATATATATATATATATATATATATATATATATATATATATATATATATATATGTATACAGTATACTCCATTTCCTGGTTTTCTTACAAGACTATATACTAACCACTCTGAGTGCTTAATTGTACTGGTAATAACTGACACTGCTCCTCCATTTAACACCATCACCTTCCATTCCATCAACACACCACACCCATGATGTACAGTGACTTGGACGGAGGATATCTGTGTCATGGAGATCAAGTTGAAGATTTTGGAAAGAAAAGTATCCTTAGTTCTATAAGGTAATTTAAGCCAAATATTAGGGTTCTTTGTTTACCGTACCTTCCAAGCCGCGACTATTTGACTGAAAATGTGGAATGAGTCACCTAGGCATCAGGTGAAAAGTAAAGAGAAAATCAGCGCCAGAAAAACATGGCCTGGGAAAACATCGTCATGGGGCATTGAAATTGATGTCAGTATTAAGCAGGTTGAGTATCCAGCGGCCGTCACAACATCACATTTTCGTGTGTGCTCACCAGACGTGCAAGGGAAGTAATGAAGTCGAGTGTGAGGGAGGAAGCGCTAATGTGTAATACGTCAAACTCTCCTGGCAAGTATGTAGACTGTGATTAAGCCATACACTGTGCTGCAATACGCACGCTCTGGTCCAGCCGCTTACTATGGGAGTAAACAGCTGGTTGTCGTGTTACTACGGACACACACCCTCACACCTCGCCAGTCCTTCCAGTCAGTGCTGCCAGGAAACACAGAGAATCCTTGTTATATGTCCTCTTGTTTTTGTCTATTTTCTAATGTCTGTAAGCTGTTTCGACACGATCTCTTAAATACTTTTGCAGTATCATTTTTGTGCCCGTTTTTGTCAGTTATATGAACAGTTGTTAGTTACCTACATCCCTTGGTTGCTTGCGCGCTAGGTTGCCGTTGTACCTAATACGAGGTAAGAGTATGGCAGGGTCCTTTCGTTGTCGTGGCAGTGAAAAAATAATCATAATTATTTTATTCTTTACCGGTATATTGCCAAATTATTCTCCTGAACTTAGGAGCGGTCTGTCGTCCAGTATGGTAAAGGTGAAGTAGATATGAGGGAAGCGCCTCGTTAACTTGAGGGTATTGTGTAAAGAAGCTGCAAAAATACTAGACGCGGGAGCTACGCATAACTATACATGACACAAAGAGTACGATTACAAAGAACTACAAAAATGCGTACAAGATGCAGGAGCTTCAAGACTTTTCGGTTAATGTCGATGGTGTGTTTTCGTGTGGGAGGTTATGTTGTGTTGTGTGATGTGGCTTGGCGTGGTGTGGTGCGGTGTGGTGTGGCTTGGATAAAGTCGCTGGACTCTACGGAGGTAAAACACCTCGTTCCTGAAAGCTATTAGCAAGAGACAGATGGACTTGTCATCTCCAAAATATTCCTCCACATCTATGAATTATATTGTGAGAACTGGGCTTGATGAAGGATTGGCAGTAAGTCCCTCAGCAGAGCATTAATAATAGTTGTGTGAGATTTCGATTACAGTAGATTATTTTCAAGTATATAATTTCACGACTAGGGACTAAATAGTGTACTAAGGTGTGGATGTACATGAAGGAAGGTGATGTTTCGTGGGAGAAAAAAAAAAAAAGAAGAGGTAGGCTACACATGGGTAAAAAAAATGAGTTGGAGGAGCAAGGTAAGGTTGTATGTGGTGAGAGCAGGGAAGATACTGAAGAGATACTGTGCTGGATTAACCAGCAAGAGAGTGGATATATATATGAGGCAAAGTGGTGTGTCGTGGAAGGAGAGGGTGTCACTGAGTCGAACCAGGAATAGCTGAATGTCCCTTTGTCACTGCCACCCCTCACAGGATGTGGCGAGAGGCAGTGGGCAGATGGAGTGAGAAATACAGTAATTGCCATACCCATTCAGGGTGTGGAGGACAGTTGTGGAAGTCGTGTGATGTTTGTTTATAATGATAGTGATGATGATAGTATGGTAATGTAAGGCCTCAGCCATTTAACCACCTGCCTACCTGTTGGCTTCCCACCTACCAACCAGATAACACCTGCAGGCTAGTGTGAGCCCGTGCAAAAACAAACAAACAAACGCTTACGTGCGTCTTTGTTGAACCATTCCTCTTTTTTCTTCATGCCTGAATATCGAAATAGCTACCCACGTAGGCTACATAACTACCTGCTTACCATACACCTGTTTTCCTGCCTACTTACCCACCTATACACCCTGCCTGCCTTCCTGCGTAAACACCTCTATACCTGCCTAACGGCCTAGTATCTACTGTCAGCCTACCTACCCCTTCACCTGTGTACATACCTTCCTTGCTTGGTGCCTTACTTCTCTCCTTCAAATAGCTTCTCATTCATTTATGCACATGTCTGTCTTTTTTCTTATCTGTCTTGGAAGGATCACTGCACTTCCCTGACAACACCAGCCTCGCAGAGTTTAAGTGTGCTGAGTTGTCTCCCATGAACACACACAGTTGCTGACTTTGTGCAAGGGCCTTATTTATAAAGCCATATACAGTTCTTATATGCTGGGGGTTAATTCCATACTTTTCTAAGCAAAGTGGAATCAGGTGTTTCTTTGTCTCATTGGCTCTACTCTTCTCAGTGATACCCTTCAGCCTCTCTCGCTACTCCGCAGTGTTGCATCTCTCTCTCTCTCTCTTTCTCTCTCTCTTTGAGCTTAGAGAGAGAGAGAGAGAGAGAGAGAGAGAGAGAGAGAGAGAGAGAGAGAGAGAGAGAGAGAGAGAGAGAGAGAGAGAGAGAGAGAGAGAGAATTTCAGCAACAATCTTAGGTTCGTCTCACCTCCCTCCCCCTCCCCCCCCACACACACACCGCTCGCCGGTTCAGTGGTAGCGCTTTCACCTAGCATCTGCGAGACGGGGGTTCGGGCCTTGCTAGGGATGCGAAAAGTTACACTGACGAAGCGGGTGGTCACTGTCCTCCTTGAGCAAGAGGATGGGTGTGTGCGAGTGTGAAGATTAAGGCTTTGCCCTTAGGTCGGAGTAGGACTATATGAGCTCTCAGCTCTCTTCCGGGGTGGTATAAAAGCTGATGATCACAACCATCACGTGATCCTGACCGACCCGGTGAATTACACACACACACACACACACACACACACACACACACACACACACACACACTTTAACCTGTTATCACTCCCTGCTCTTTATTGTGCTTTTTTTTTTTCCTCGTTTTTCTTCTTTTATTGTATGTTTTTCCTCTTATTCCATTTCGTTTCGCCCTCTCTCCTTTAATTTCTACCTTTCCTCTTCGTCATTTTGCATCTTTTTGACCTTTTTATATTTCGTTTTATCTGTCCTCCTCCTCCTCCTCCTCCTCCTCCTCCTCCTCCTCCTCCTTCCTTCATTCTTCCTCCTTCTTTTTCTCGCTTCATCAGAGTCGGTACGTTGTTTTCACTGCAAGGTTGCACACTCCACTTCCTCTAGGGATTGCCCCAAGTGGAAGGAGGAGAAAGAGGTCTTCGTAGTGAAAGCAACTGAGGGCATTTCCTGCTACGAAACTAGGAAAAAAGTGAGGGAGTTGCATGCAGCTCCTGCGCCGAATAGGTCCTATGCTTCGGCAGTGATGTCCCGTCCCGTGATGTACTCTGTTGAAACACAGACTAACCCTGAACCTGTTCCTCTTGCCACTCACTCTACCTCTCCATCTCAGCCTTCTGTCCGATCCAACTCTCAGACTGACGTCCCGGTTGCAACGGCCTACTCTCAGGCTGCTGCTGCCTCTCAGTCAGTCAAGCCTAAACCAAAGTCAGACAACTCAAGTAAGAGTAACATGACCACCCTCACAAAACAGTCACGTCCTCATGTTCTTCCTGCTCCTGGTCCAGCGAGGGAGAGAAAGGGTAGCTCTTCCTCGGTGGAGCCTGGGAGTCTCGTTATTGACAAAAAAATGGAGGTTTCTGTCAGCAAGCAACGGGATAGGTCCCCCTGTAGTAGCTCGCCTGTTGGCGGGCGGCATATAAGAACTAAGAGCACTGGCCAGCCTCGTAAATCATAAACTGCCGCATTCACTGTTACAGTGGAATTGTAGAGGTCTTAGGAATAAATTACAAAATATAGTAATCTTGCTTTCCATACACAGGCCAGATGTTGTTTGTTTACAGGAGACGCGCCTGGAGGATCATCCTGATCCTCCACAGTTCAAACACTACCATTCATGTAGAAGAAATGAAGGTCACGGAGTTTGATCCTCCACAGTTCAAACTCTATCATTAATATAGAAGATATGAAGGTCACGGAGTTGCCATGTGCACACACAAATCACACCCACAAACGGAAGTGATTCTAAATTCTACTCTGGAAGCGGTCGCTTGCAGAGTAAAATTTAATAACACGTATCTGTCTTTTTGCTCTCTCTACTATCCTCCACATGGCCCCATTGATAGTGATGCTTTAAATTCACTATTTGAACATCTGCCTGGTAATAAGTTAGTGTTAGGCGATTTTAACGCTCATTACTATCAATGGAATGTAATGAGTGGAATGTAAGGGGAGCGAATGATGAGGTGAAAGAGAGATTGTCCAGGTGCTTGAGGGTGCGAAAGTTGATGTATGCGGAATAACTGAAACGAAATGGTGAGGTGAGAGTGCGAGAGAATGGGAGTATGGATGGGGTATACTCGTATGTGCAGGAGTAGGTGAGAATGAGAGGGCAAAAGAAGGAGTATGTATAGTTGTGAGTAAAATATGGAAGAAGAGCATAAGAGAGTATGGATCAATTGGGTCAAGGATTGTGTGGGTAAGATTGAAAGTTGGAATACAAATGTGGGCGATTGTGTGTGTGTATGCGCCAACGCATGATCGTGCAAGCAGAGTGAGAGAAGAGTTCAGGACAAATGTGGAAGTGTGCATGGAAAAGTTTGGAAGGAATGAGAGAGTGTTTTTGATCGGTGATATGAATGGTAAAGTAGGGAATGAGAAGGTGGATGGAATAGTTGGTGAGTGGGGTGTGCCTGCTGAGATAGATGAGAATGGCAGTGCGTTAGTGGACATTTGTGCTGGGAGGGGGTTGGTGATAGCAAATACCCTCTTCAGGCACAAAATGATCCACAGGTATACATGGCAAGTGATGAGAAGGGTGGGTGGTGAACTGAATGAAAGGAAGACAATGATTGATTATGAGTGTGTGGATGAAAGGATGCGAAAATGTGTAATGGATGCAAGAGTTTATAGAGGTTGGGGGAGTGGACTTTCTGACCACTACTTGGTGGTGGCCAGAATCAAGGTCCAATTAGGATGGAGAAATAGAAGAAAGGAAGGACGGGAAGAAGGAGTGTTTGTAAGGAGAAGGGAAAGGTTACAAGAGGATGAGAAAAAGGCAGAGTATAAGAGAGAAGTGGAGGAACGATTGGGCAAATATGAATTGGAGCAGATGGGAGACGTGGAAGGTGTGTGCAGGATATTTACAGAAGAAATATGTGCAGCATGTGATGTGGTGTGTGGGACGAAGAGAAGACGGAGGGGTGTGCAAGGAACAGCGTGGTGGACTGAAGAGGTGAGACAGGCTGCGGCACAAAAGAAGAAAGCATACTATGAATGGATGAGAAATAGGGGCATGGAAGAAGTTGAGAGGCGGAAGAGAGAGTTATATGTAGAAAGAAAGAGAGAGGTGAAAAGATTAGTAAGAGAAAGTAAGAAGAGAGCGGATGAGGAATTTAGAAGGAACTTGAGTGTAAAGTGGAGGGATTGTAAGAAAATATTCTGGAAAGAGGTGAAAAGAGTAAGACAGGGTGGAAGTGAAGTTAGCAGGGGAGTGAAAGATAAAAATGGTAGATTACTAGTGGAGAAGGGAGAAAAAGTGAGCAGATGGAGAGAACACTTTAAGGAAATGTTGAACATAGAGGATGGAAGTAATGCGAGTATAAGTGGCTGGGGAATGGCTAGGAGAAGGAGGGAGGTGAGAAGACAGGAAGAAATCAGTAGGATGGAAGTTGTGGAAGCAATGAAGAAAGTTAAATTGGGGAAAGCCCCAGGAATTGATGGAGTGTGTGGTGAAATGCTGAAGTATAGGGGAGGGATAATAGTAGAATGAATGTGGAAAATATGCAGATTGGCCTGGGAGGAAGGTAGAGTCCCGGAGGATTGGAAGTCAGGTATAATTATTCCCTTGTACAAAGGAAAAGGGGAAAAAGAAGTGTGTGGTAATCACAGAGGCATCTGTCTTCTTAGTATAATAGGAAAAGTGTATAGTAGGATACTTATTGACAGAGTTAGAGAAAGAACAGAGGAATTAGTTGGAGAAGAACAGGGAGGCTTTAGGAAGGGAAGAGGTTGTGTAGATCAGATATTCATTCTTAGATCTTTAGTGGAAAAGTTTCTAGAGAAGGGAAAGAAGTTGTATGCGGCTTTCATGGATTTGGAGAAAGAATATGACAGGGTGGATTGACAAGGATGATGGAAAGTATTAAGAGTATATGGAGTAGATGGGAAGTTGTTGAATGCTGTGAAGAATATGTATGATGGTGCTAAGGCTGCAGTACATGTGGATGGTGAACTGAGTGAATTTTTCTCTCTGAAGGTTGGGTTGAAACAGGGATGTGTCATGTCTCCATGGTTGTTCAATCTGTACATGGATGGGGTAATAAAAGAGGTACAAGGTAGGGTAGTGGATGTTGGAGTGGCCCTGGTGAGAGAGGGTAGTGTTTGGAAACTCCCTGTACTGTTGTTTGCAGATGATACTGTGTTGTTGAGTGAAGACGAAGGAGAGCTGCAAGGCTTGGTGGATGAGTTTGGAAGAGTATGTAAGAAACGGAATCTACAGTAAAGGTGAATGTAGGGAAGAGTAAAGTGATGGTCTTTGAGAGAGGTGAAGTCGGTGAATGTACAGCGAGGTTGGATGGTGAGGAATTGGAAAATGTGAGGACGTTTAAGTACTTGGGTAGTGTGATGAGTAAGGATGGATGTTTGGAGGGTGAAGTGCTTGAAAAGGTACAGCAGGGAAGAAAGGTTGCTGTTCCTTGAAAGCAGTGATAAGAAGCAGGGAAGTGAGCATGGAAGTGAAAAAGTTACTACATGAGAGTATTGTGATACCAACTCTAACATATGGAAGTGGAGCTTGAACGTTGCTGGAAGGACACAAATCAAGAGTGAGAGCAGTGGAAATGAGTTATTTAAGAGGAGCCTGTGGAGTCACATGGAGAGACAGGCTGACAAATGAGGATATAATCGAGCATTGTGGTGTGGATGTGGATGTGATAAGAAGCATTAGGAGGAATACACTGAGGTGGTTTGGCCCTGTGGAGAGGATGGAGGGTGAAAGACTGACGAAGAGAGTGTATGTGAGTGAGGTGGAGGGGGGAAGAGGGAGGGGGAGGCCGAGGATGAGATGGAGGGATGGGGTGGAGAGGTATATGAGAGAGGGGGGTGTGAGTTGGGAGCGGGGCAGTGAAATGGAGGGGGACAGGGCGACGTGGAGGCGATTTGTTTGTGGCCACCCCGAACGAGATTGAGGCGTCTGGCAATAGATAGATAGATAGATAGACTATCAATGGGGCAGCTTGAGGATCAATGGTCGTGTGGAGCAAGTAGCCGACCTAATACTATAGTCCAACCTCTGTCTTCTGAACGATGCTAGAGCGACTCGTGTAGATGATCGTAGTGGTAACTTTTCGGCCAATGATTTATCTCTGAGCTCCTCTGGTATACATTAAGATTTCTCGTGGGACCCTGATGACGATTCTTTGGGAAGTGATCATTTACTCATCTGTCTTTCTTATACATGGGACATTGTTTTGGACCCTGCACTTCCAAAATTTAAGTATAAGAAAACAGACTGGGGATCCTTCTCAAGGACCGCCAATTTAGATATATCTGGGGAGACCATAGATGTTAAGGTCGAAAATGTAACTAATTCCATAATACACGCAGCTGAGGCTGCTATTCCCAAGACTTCTACAGTTCATACGAAGCACAGAGCACATTGATTGACGCCGGATTGCTGACAAGCATTAAGGAACTCAATAGGAGATACAGGATTTTTGATAGTCAGACTACAGAGGAAAATTTCATTGCATACAAAGAAACACGGGCTGAGGCAAGGAGAATAATGTAACTTGCAATACTTTGGTGATAGAAACTCCGTGTACAAACAGCTAGATAAGGAGTTTATTACAAGCTCACAGTAAAACAGTCTGCCCGGCTAGGATGTCTGCTATCAACTGATGCAATAACGCCGTCTTCAGGCGTGGGAAAGCATGCTGACCTAGCAAATTTAGTGAGGGTATGTATGCATTGGGGGGGGACATATATACATCGGGGGTAGACATATTGTGGAGGGGGTACACTACTCCCCCGGGTAGCTGAGATGGTGTCTCCTGACACCAGGAGTTAAATGGTGGGTGATTATAGTAGTAAGGCAGGACCAGGGAGGTTTGTTGATACAGGGGCAGTAGGGGAGACATGGCCATGTTGAGGGGAGGGAATTAGAATGATATATACAGATGAGATAAACAAGGAATAATAGGTACAAATCCAGTAAGGGTCGAAGGTATATATAAACATAATGGGAATTACAGAATAATAGTTTGATACATGATAAACAAGGAGTAGAGATGAAGTTCTATTGTTGTTCTTCCTTCATTGTTTTTTTTTCTTTTTTTTTCTTTCTTTTTGTTTTTGTTCATTGGTATTTTCTGTAGGATACACTGTCACTCAGTAATGCATGAAAGAAATACCATCATTTTCTAGTAGGCAGAGTGCTGTTCACAGTTTGGTTAAATGTTAGATGGCAATGGTAGTCACGGAATGTGAGGGCACTAAGTACGGGGAGTTTCTACGTCGTGTGTAGGGCGTACTATGCCTGTAGCGACTCTGATTTCCTGGAGTCGACGTTCCATTTTTCTGACACAACAATGCACTGCACAGATGATGAGTAGAAAACCTATGAAAGCGATAACCACAGGGGGAAACACAACTGTCGGATGAACCCATGAACTGCTGAAGGCCAGAGAAAATTGATCCATAATGAAATCACTGTCATTGAGGAAGGTGAGCATGCGCAAGTGAGGGGAGGTGATGGTAATGTTGGCAGAAGGTAGGGTTGAAGGCATGTCGATTGGTTGAAAGATGTCATAGGAGTGTTTACGAACAGCTTGGTGATAGCGAGTGGCGTAAGTGATGACAAACTCTGATTTGACGGTACAATAGTCAGGTGCTTTGTAGAGACCACTAGCGGGGACGGAGCGAACGGAAGAACCAGGACACATGATTGTGACAGAGATGGGAACAGCAAAGAAGAAGTACTGGACATGGTTGAGGTGAGCATGGTGGACCGGGAGGTCAGGAGCTGGGACAAAAGAACAGGCCGAGTAGATGGAATGGTTGCGAACTAAAGCAGACTCACAGGGTGTAGCACTGCTAGGGAAGATAGCGAAAAGGTGGGCAGCACAGAGACGAGAGGTCGGAGTAAGGGAGGAACATTGCTGGAGGTCTGTGGAAGAAAGGAAGGCAACGGAAAGATGATCATGGGAGAGGAGGAAATATTCTGAAGGAACAGATACCTGTAACAAGGAGTTGTTGAGGCGGAAAGGGAAGGGAATAATGTGGAAAAGGTTAAAGGTTATGGCAGAACGGAGAGGAATATGGACGACGACGTATGTAGTGAGAAGAGTGGCTTCGAGAACAGGATAATAATATTCAAGGGAGGAGTAAGGGAGGACTGGGGACAGACCGAAGGTGGAGTGAGCCCATTCCAGGACAGAACGGAGAGCTGAGACAGGTACTAAGTCGGCAGTGACACGTCCATTGATAGCATCGACCAGGATACGAACCAAGGTAAAGACTTGAGACAGGAGAGAGTCAATGGCTAGTTGGAGAATATCCATGTTGAGTTTGAGGTAGAAGAAGAAAATGTGTCAATGAGCTCAGTGAATCTGGTACTTATGTATTGCAATTGCCAGGAGAGTGGGAGGAAAAGGTTATAGAGATACTCATTTGGGTTGTGTGTCCCCATGAGGGCCGTGAGATGGTTCCTGATTCCGTGGAGCTGGTGTGCGTAGGCAGGTAGGGCAATGGCTACGTCGGCCAGGGGCACAAGATTGTAGCGCAAGGAGACCTCGCCTCCTGAGCTGACCAAGGCCCCGGGACGTACTCCACCATCGTCCTGACCTGACCCAGACCCCAGGAGGGTCAGCACTGCCAGCAGGGAGATCGCTAACATCGTACCTAGAAAATCAGGGTAGAGTTAATGGGGAAGGTCGTGAAGAGGTTGATGGGCAGAGCGCAGTTTGGACCGATATTGATTGATTGATGAATGAGCAGGTGGAGATGGAGAGGAAGGAGACTGAGGGATAGGTGGAGACAGAGTAGACTGAGGGATGGGAGAAGGGGAAGAGGGGGCAGGAAGTTATGTAAGTGACTCTTCCAACACGAGGCCATGGGGTGCTCGCTTTAAGTCATCGACGTGGACCCATCTGGTGTCCCTAGTGGACAGGTCCTGGAGGTGAAATTTGTTGCCTTGTTGAGTGAGGACGCGGTAGGGCCCTGTAAATTTGTCATCCAACTTAGAGGAACGCGTATGGGAATGAGCAAAGACAAGATCGCCTACATTGATAGTGATAGGAGAGGCGGACTTATGTTGGCGCTGCAGCATGTCCTCCTGAGAGGAAGCCAAAGTGGATTGGACATACTGGTGGATTGTCTGGAAGTTGGCCAATTTTAGTTTAACATAATCATCCATGTTGTAGATGGGTTCTGGCTTTGAGGATAAGAGAGAGTATGGGAGGTCCTTGTCAAAACCAAAAAGGACGAAGAGGGGAGATTCAGCAATGGATGCATTGATGGAACTATTGATGGAGGATGCCACTTGGGGAATCCAGTCATCCTAGGACGAACTATGGGAGCCTAGATGTCTGAGGCACTCTAAGATTTTTCGGTTGTGGCGTTCTACAAGGCCATTGGAAGCCGGATGGTTAGGCACGACATTGCACTTACTGATATGAAAGTGGCGACAGATCTCATCGAGAAAGCTATTGTTGAACTCTGTACCGTTGTCAGTAAGAATGGTATGAGGGGTACTGAATGGGCAAATTACGTGATCTACAAAGGCACGGGCAATGCTCTTCGCGGTCTTGTCGGAGAGGGGTACGAGGACACAGTAGCGGGAGAAGTGGTCGACCGCTACGAACAAGTACTCAGCGCCAGATTCTGAGAGGTAGTTTTAAGAGATCAGTTGAGACAGTTTCCCATGGTCGTGACAGGATAGGGTAATGTAAGAGAGGTGCTGGTAAGCCGGTTGATCCTATGTGGCGGTGGCAGGAGAGGCAAGAGTCACAGTGGGCATTGATATCGCGGCGCATGGTTGGCCAATAGTATTTGAGACGTGCTTGGCGCAAGCATCGGTCTTTGCCTGGATGGGAAGCTTGAGGAGTATTATGAACAATATGAAGAACCTTTGGTATCAGGGCAGTGGGAACAACAAGTTGGCGTACTTCGCGAATGGGCATATCTTTGCCTGTTAGCAGTGTTTTCCTGTACAAGAGATCATCATCTAGCATGAACTCATCTAGTGATACTGGCAGAGTAGGTAAGGTCGAGGCATCGCCAGATTCTAGGAAATAAATGACTTTGGACCACATGGGGTCTTGGCATTGAAAGTTTCGAACAACGTCTGACGTTAGTGTAGTATTTTCAGTTACTTCAGGCTGCAGTGATGTTATAGCTGCTGCTACGTGACGTGAGAGTGCATCTGCGACTACATTCAACTTGCCTGGTACATATTGAAAAGTGGGATTAAAGTCCTGGATGATGATAGACCATCTAGCTAGTCTACCTGTTAGGTTGCGATTCTTGAACAAATCACATAGTGGAAGGTGGTCTGTTTGGATACGCACTGGATAACCATAGACTATATCTCTGAAATGTTTCAGGACCAGATTACCGCTAGCGCTTTGAGATCTGTGACACTGTAGTTACGTTCAGCGGTTGTAAGGGTGCGACTAGCATAGGCTATTACGCGCTTCCTTGATGCTTCATCGAGTTGCATCAAAACGGCACCAAGTCCAGTGCCTGAGGCGTCTGTGCAGAGAAGGAAAGGTGTGGTATAATCAGGGAATGCTAGAATAGGGGCATTTACAAGAGCTGTCTTTAGCTTATGGAAAGCCTGGGACTGGTCGTTAGTCCAAACAAAGGGCACATTCTGCTTGAGTAAGTGGGTCAGAGGAGCGGCGATCTGCGCGTAATTCCTGATATAGCGACGATAATAGCCACTGAGGCCCAGGAAACTTCGTACAGCGTCGGTAGTGGTAGGTTCTGGGAAGTTAATGATCGCCTTAGTTTTATCCTCATTAGTATGAATGCCTTGTGCATCTACGACATGGCCTAGGAATTTGATTTTCTTTTGCAGGAAGTCACATTTACTGAGATTGATTTTCAGGCCTGCGAGCTGGAGGCGTTCAAAGACTTGCTGGAGTTTGGTAAAATGATCAGGGATGGATTTACTCACAACAATGATATCATCTAGGTAAGCAAAAAGAAAGTGTCCCATCATACCGCTGAAGACTGAATGGATAAGTCGCATGAACACGGAAGGAGCATTTCTCAGACCAAAAGGGAGTCTCTTAAACTGAAAATGTCCGGAAGGGGTGCTAAAGGCTGTAACTGGGCGAGAGGACTCTTCCATTTCGACCTGCCAATACCCACTGAGGAGGTCTAAAGATGAAAAGACTACGTTATTGTCACCAAGGGATTCTAGCAAATCAGTGAGGACAGGTAGCGGGAAACGGTCTGGAACGGTGACAGAATTGACCTTACGATAGTCGACTACTGGTCTAAGGTTGCCGTCCTTCTTTGGTACTAAGAAAAGTGGGCTATTCCATGGACTGACGGAGGGTTCAATAATGTCCTGGTCTAACATGTTCTGTACCATTTGATCTGTTTGCTTTCTCTGGCTATGAGGCAATCGATAGGCTGGTATGTAAATCGGCTGAGTTCCTGGGAGTAGTTCAATCGTATGTTTGACAAGGTCTGTTCTACCCATCGGTTCACTGGGTAAGGCAACCACGTTTCTGTACGAGGTCAGAAGGTCGAGGAGTTGAGGCGTATTTTCTGGGAAATCTGTGCAAGTGAGATGTGAGAGCATATCAGGTGAATGCGTCGGCGCAGATCCCGTAGAGTTAATAGTACATACACCGATTGGCGTATCATCAGTCTGAATAGTAGGAATTGAGGAATCCTGGTACACCTTTACGGCCGCTGGGTATACTAGGAAGTCTCCAATCTTTACACCACTTTTAAGTTTTAGTGGAGCATTTGTGACATTGAGCAAGTACAGGTAGCATAAACTGTCCTCTAAGACTGTACACCACGCTGACTCATAAGTCAAGCCATTCACACAACACGTCTCAGGTAGGGTTAGTACATCCACTCCTTCTTTCGCACCGGCAACACAAACAGAGACTTTGGTGAACTCATGCGGTAACAAAATTGTGCACGTATTCGTTACTGCACGTTTCGTCTCTGCGTGTTGGAGAAGATCATTCAGACTGTGTGAGGTAGGTAACTGAGACATGTCTGAGTCAGCGATAGTGTTGTCGGGAGAGGATGTAAGAGCCATGTTCGAGGGCTGAGATGATGTATCAGGAGACATTGAGGAATTTATGTCCTTGCTCGCAGTCAGTAAAGGAATGATCTCTGTATTCTCAGATGATGAGAGTGGTGGTTTGGGCTGGGTTGGACTTTTTGGTAGTGATAGGGACAGAGGTAATTGAAGGACTGATTTGATCGTAAGAACAGGACGGGGACATTCCATAGTGTAAACCGAGAATCCAGAAATGTCTATACTACCACAAGCAGGTAATAATGCAATGGAATGTTGTGCCATGGTGGAGAAACCAATAAGGGCATCTGCGGGATACTGCAAGTCATTAGTGACATGAAATTCAATAAGGATAGGGGGCAAAGCTCTGTGGAGTTTGACTTCAAGGGTGACTCTTCCCTTAACCTTAAACTCTGAGCCGTTAACACCACATAGGCGAATGTCTGGTGGTTCTAGGAAATTGACGTGGTTGTGATGGCGATGAATAATTTGTAAGGAATTTTCGGAGATGAGATTTACTATAGATCCTGTGTCCAAGAAGAATGACGTTGGTATGTCATGACTGCTTCCGAGAATGACTAAACCCGAGGATGTTATGGGACCTACATGGCGGATGGGGAGTTGGGTTTCTGGTTCTACGTGATATTGGTCCGATACGGGCGCGGCACTTCCCCCGACTGTGGGCGGTTGAGGTAACGACATTCCTCAGTGGTGTGAGTCGTGCTTGATTTGTGGTATTTGCAGTTTGGACGACGTGAGCGGGAAGGCGTACGCTGTCTGGTTTGGGAGTGAGGACGTCTGTATGTACGGTCGCAACTGGATGCTCGATGTCCAGGATGACCACAGTACCAGCAAAGAATCGAAGATTGTCTGTTCCGTCGGGCGCTAGATTGATCACGACCTGCGGTAGGAGAGCGATGTGTGGCAGGTCTGCCGCGTGTGGTGGGACGGGAGCGAGATTGGTCTGGGGTAGTGGAGGTGTGACAGACTGAGGAGGCCAAGGGTTGGGTGGTGCCCTGACGCGTGTAGTTCGAACCTGTTCTTTCATGAATGGCTTTAGTGACCTGAATAATATTATCTCCTGGATTGAAACCGATTTCCAAGGCGAGCTCTCGCTGTTTAGGAGTAAGCCAGTGAAGGAATCTGAGGTAACCAATTAAGTCAGCAAAGTTGGTGAGTGAAAGCATTGGAACGCCATTCTTGTCTTCTAACCATTTCGTGCCTACCAGTAATTGAAGCATCTCGCTACTAGTTGCTTTCATGGCGGCGGCAGCTTCGCAGAGCTTGGCATATTGCGCTGGGACGCGCAAGTCCTCATCTAGTTGGTTTAGGAGATTAATGAATCCCATGAGAGACGCGGTATTAGAATGGTGGCAACAAAGGCTGATGAGTTCCGTACGAAAATCAGCAAAGGTTCGAATGCTATCGAAATGTCCTGCACGGATTGCGGATCCGATGTCTGATTTACCGTGATGCAAACGACCGAGGAGGTAAGCTACTTTGAACGATTCCTCGGTAATTTGTCTATTATTTATTTCGGTTTCGACTTCTCTGAGGAAATCATAGACAGACCAAGTTGGGTCCTGGCCGGTAAATTTGGGACGATTGGCATCGTCGAGATAGATAGACTGTGGAGGGTTGGCCATGGCTGGAAGTGCAGAAGTGGCGGCAGGAGAGGTGTGGGAGAGAGAGAAGGTAGTGGCAGTTAATGGCGAGCAAGACGGGGCATGAAGGGAGGCAGGAGAGGGAACGACAGGGGAAGGAGTAGAGGAAGAAGAAGGGAGTGTAGAGGCAGGAGTAGAGGAGGAGGTATCTGGATTTATGAGGGTAGGACGGGTAGTAAGTGATTCTGCGGGAAGTGAAACGGGAGTCTCAGGTACAGGGCGGTGGTACTCTTTGCCACTTCGTAAATGAGTGATTGTGTTAGAGTCGGCAGACGGGGTATGAGCAGGTGATGTTTCCGGGTCGAGAGGGCTGGTGGTAAGCGGTTGACATGGAAAGTATGACATTTAATGCGGCAATGGAAGATGAAAGGATGAAGATGGATACGTAGGTGGAAATGTATAAATAACAATGAGAGAATGGAATACACTAGGTGCGAAAATGAATGAAGGTGCGGGCATGGATGGTGTAAATAAAATGCGAAGGATGAGATGGAATATAAATAACGTAGGTGAAGATGAAAACGGGGTAATGAAAATGAGATGGAATATTTACAATAACCAATCTGTAGAGAAAATCGAGGATAATCTCTATAGAAAGGAAAGATATACTATAGTTACACAGTAGAAACGGGAGTGTCGAGAGGTATGACGTGCAGGGTGGCTGGGCGTAGCTGGGCTGGGGCGGGGCGGGGCGGGGCGGGGCGGGGCGACGGGGCGGGGCTGGGCGGGGCTAGGCTGCGGGGTAGAGACAGCTGGGCGGAGAGGAGAGGAGACGCCGCGATGAATCACCGGCAGGGAGTGGCGGTCTTAGGAGGCTCCGTAATGCAGACCAGATGCGGGCGACGGCGGAGGCCGGTGGTGGGAGGTGAGGCAGATGTCGGCGCAAGGCAGGTGTAGAGCTGGTGAATTGCAAATGCAGAGAATGGTGGTGGGCAGACAGTGGGCAGACAGCAATAAGTGGCACCGTGGGGGCAGGAGCTATGATGAGTCCGGAACAGGTGCTGGGAACAGGTGCAACAGGTGCGTAGGTCGGTGATGGTGACACTTGCAGTCAGGAACAAGGCGAATGGGTGCGGTTGTTTGAGAGGTGAGCACTGGTGAGAAAAATGGTACACTCGAAAAGCACAGCCAAGGTATAGAGGCACGGAGGAAGGGGCGAGGCTGGCAGATGCGAGACGTTGTGTATCTTGTTGTATCACTAAAAATCCAAGGAGGCGGTCAGAATGTGATGGTTCGAAACACCGCTGCTACCAAATGTAACTTGCAATACTTTGGTGATAGAAACTCCGTGTACAAACAGCTAGATAAGGAGTTTATTACAAGCTCACAGTAAAACAGTCTGCCCGGCTAGGATGTCTGCTATCAACTGATGCAATAACGTCGTCTTCAGGCGTGGGAAAGCATGCTGACCTAGCAAATTTAGTGGGGGCATGTATGCATTGGGGGGGGACATATATACATCGGGGGTAGACATATTGTGGAGGGGGTAAAATAATACGAAGGGCGAAATGTGACTCCTGGCTGAATTTTGTGTCCACAGTGAATTGTACTACACCATTACGTAAGGTCTGGTCCACTATTAATAGATTAAATAATAAAGGCCCAAAAAATCCATATTACCACCCGACAGGTTAATAATAACATCTATGACGATCCCGTGGACGTTGCTAATATCCTTGCCAGGAGTTTTTCTTATCTAATTAGCTCAGCCAATTATGATCCACATTTTCAACATCATAAACACACGGCTGAGCTACAGATATTAGACTTTGCCACCGAAGATGTAGACTCCCCGTACAACCAAGAGTTTACGCTAGATGAACTGCTCCTTGCCCTTAAATCCTGTTAAGACACCAGCCCTGGACCAGACACCATCACGTACGGTATGATCCAGCATCTTAATCAGGACAACCTGATTAAGATGTTAGCATTGTACAATGAGATTTGGGCGTCTCGAACGTTCCCAAACTCATGGCACTTTGCGCACGTCATACTGATACCCAAAGAGGCTGGTCGTCTTATGAATCCCACTTCATTTCGTCCTGTTGTGTTGACTTCTTGTCTATGTAAAGTCATGGAACGAATGGTAAGCAATAGGCTTCGTTTTGTTTTAGATCCGAAGAATTTGTTAAATGATCAACAACATGGCTTCCGTAAATACAGAAATTCACTAGATCATTTAATGAATTTGGAGCATTGTATTGCAGAGGCATTTGCCAATAAAGAATTCATGATAGGGGTGTTCTTAGACATCTGTAAAGGTTATGACATGACATGGCGACACGGTATACTAATGAGGCTGTATGCTTGTGGTTTAAGAGGTAATTTGGCTAGTTTTAATTCAGATTTCTTAAGGGACAGAACTTTGTCAAATTGCTCCATAGCGTAACATCGGATATATTTATCCAGGAAAATGGGGTGCTGCAGGGAAGTGTTCTTAGTCCCACCTTATTTAGTATGATCAATGATATTCTGTCATCAGCTCCCATCCCAAGGAATCTTAAATACTCGCTCTGTGCTGACGATTGTGCGATATGGCACTCCTCCTGTAGTGCACAATTTTCGGCTTGGCAGATTCAAGCAGACCTTGACTCCATCCACTAATGGGCCTTGCAGTGGGGATTTAAGTTTTCCGTCCCAAAGTGTGCCGCTGTAGTTTTTACAACTCGTAACGTCCCTGATTTGCGTTTATTTTTGGATAATCAAGCGGTACCTTTTCAAAATGTTGTAAAGTTTTTGGGCCTCCACTTTAATCACAAAATGAATTTTAAACTCCACGTTAATACTTTGCTTGCTTGTTGTGATAAACCGTTAAATGTCCTCAAGTACCTAGCAGGTACTACATGGGGTGCTGACAGAAAATCTTTATTAATGGTGTATAAGTCCCTTATTAGGTCTAAGCTAGACTATGGTGCGCAGTTGTATGGCTCGGCATCCGTTGCCACGGTGAAAAGGTTGGATGTGCTACAGAATAAGTTTGCGAATGTGTCTTGGAGACGTCTGGTGTACCCGTGTAGCTCGTATGGAAGTGGAGGCGAATGTGCCTTCCCTCTGTATTCGCCGGGAACATCTGACCTTGTCCTACGGTCTACAACCACATAGGAAAAGTAATAACGGCAATGTGGCCTGTACCCCCCTGCGTCAGTACCACCATCTTCTGCAGGGGGTACATCGGCCACTTGCTGTAAGACTCCACTTACTGACTCAGGAGTTTGGTGTGGACCTCAGTGACTGTGACAAGTTGGTAATTAAAAATATAGCACCTTGGGAGCCACCTGGCTTTATGGTTGGTGTTTCCTGGCTCCCAGCACCAAAGGCCAAGGCGCCGGAGGCGGAGGTCCACCACTTGTTTCGTAACATCATCGTTCGTCACTTAGGGTCCCACCAATTGTACATCGATGGCTCTAAGTCGTGAATGTGTGGGTGCAAGTGTATGGTCGACTGAATGTGCCCTCACGTATCAGTTCTCGATTCCTACATCTGTTTATCTCTGAACTTTTTGCTATTGACAAAGCCATAGACTATGCTTTAAATTCTAGGCATGACTCATTTGCCATATTTTCAGATTCGAAATCAGCCCTTCAGGCAATTGCATCTTGCACTATGGACTCGCATGAGATCCAGGGCTGCATTGTTAATAAGTTGCATGCATATAACAAGCCATTCACGCTGATATGGGTTCCTGGTCATTGTTGTATCTATGGCAATGAGCAGACTGACTTACTTGCAAAGTCGGCTGTAGACCTCGATGAGACTTGGGACATTCCTCGTGATCTACGGTCGAGTCTTTCTCTCGGAAAGAAAGAAATAAATCTTCTGTGGCAAGATCAGTGGACCAGACTAAACATTCCAGCGTGTAAGCTGTACCTGGGCGACTGGGACACTGCCAACCATTCCAGTCGCCTGGAAGAAAAAGTGTTGACGCATTTGCGGCTTGATGCCACTACATTAACGCATACGAAACCGTGTATGGAAAGATGCTTCCCACTGCACTGTGACATCTGTGATGCGGTGATATCTATGTCATATCATCCTGCGCTGTCGGCGATTTATTCGTGAGAGGGATTCACTTATAAATTACTGCGGCTCAGCAGACGTCCCCTTCACCTTTTCCACCATCCTGGGTAATGGGGACATTATGACTGATAAATTGATGCCTTTTTTGAGAGAGACTGGATTGATCAGAGTGATGTGACTTTTTTACTGTATGGTTCTGGTTTTTATCAATTGTAAATATGTATATATTGTACTATTAATTAGGGTTGACGGTTGTCATATTTGAAATAGATCCTTCTCTCACTGATCTATTTCTAATATTGATGTCCCCTACATTAAACCCCGTTCCTCGACTGACAGTCACCAGCTGATGAGTGCAAGTGCGCAATATAGAAAGGTATTGGGCACTTGCAGTCGATGGTGGTCTGTTGGGCGAGGTCCTTCACTTTTTGTACATACTATGTAAATACATTATACCATCTTGCTGAAGTTACTCTAATTAGGGCGAGCTGATGTATATGGAAATGTTCCTGACTCGTCTGGTTCCCTTTCATATACTGATGTCCCCTATATTAGGTTGTGCCTCGACTGACAGTCAGCAGGTGATGAGTGCAGGTATGTAATGTAGAAAGGCATTACATATCTGCAGTCGATGGTGTTCTCTTGGTCGAGGTATTCTTATTTTTATCATTACTGTAGGATTAGCTATTCGTCTTTTTAGGATTTAGTATGGGTTAGCGATTTGTCTGTCAGGTTATTAGTTTTGGAGACTTTAGGTTAATTAGGCTTTTTTTCCCCTATTACATAATGTAAGGTTTAAAAAATAAAAATGAAAAAAATTAAATAAAAAAAACAAAAAACAAAATACAATAAAAAATTATATATATATATATATATATATATATATATATATATATATATATACAGTATATACAGTATATATATATATATATATATATATATATATATATATATATACACGTGTGTAAGTGTGTATGAAAGATATGTGCATATATATATATATATATATATATATATATCATCATCATCATCCGGATCTCCTTTCCCACCCACCCAAGGACCTTAATGACCAGGGGCTTCGGCCCCAATGGTCGATAGGAAAAAAAAAAAAAAAAAAAAAAGAAAAAAAAAAAACGCAACTCCATTCCCCATTACTACGCCCCACCAGCTAGCGTGCGTGGCAGTCTTTCTCATAACTTCCTGCTGCATTTGACTGGAGGGTTTGGCGGGTGGGGGAGTCATCCTGTCTTGCTATCCTTGTCCTTCACTCATAGAATACTCTAATTAAGGTCTGTCTTATTAGAAGAAGCCTCGAAAGAACCAGTGGATATCTTGCTGTTTGCCTTCCTTTGTACATCTTTGTGTACCAATATCGTGAATACACGCTTCGTGGCTATTGGTTAGTCACGCTTGAGAGAGACTGAGGTCAGTACGGTACCAAAAGGGATCAGACAGACATGTACAGTACAAGCATAAGAGAGGGAGAGCTATAAAGAAGGGGACATGGAGGAAACATTAAGACTGACAAATAAAATGAAGAAGAAAATATAGGATAGTGAGACGTGAGATTAGGATGAGGATGTTAAATGAAAATGTTACACCACGCCAAGGCGAGAGAACGAAGACTCAAGCAATCCCTAGTGTTGAAACTTCCAGAATTAAAGGAATTTTTTCGCATCACTCCTTGAGCATTTATCCCTGAAAATATTGTGTAACTTTTCCTTCACCATTGCCAGTAACTCACCGTACAAGATAAACACACTGAAAATATAATATACAGTTCTCTTTTAACAGGCCGTAAATTCTTGCTGGGAGTGTGTTATGGTTAAGTCATTCCTGGTTGTTTCGTTTTCTTTCGTCTCCAGGGCCGTACATTGCTGTGAACATTCATATATGATATGAGAGAGAGAGAGAGAGAGAGAGAGAGAATACTACTACTACCGCTACTACTACTACGACTACTACTACTAAATAATAATAATAATAATAATAATAATAATAATAATAAGCCATAAATGTAGCCTGCTGATGAAACAGGGGAATAAAAAGGAAATAAAGAAAAAGATATCTGGATGCAATATTCAGATGATTTCGCATAGTATCATTAGTCACTTTGTTCCTCTAGTCACATTTATTTCATGCTAATCTTATCCCTGAAGCTGAAAACATTTAAAGACATGAAAATAACTTGTATGAAGGATGGACACCTGGAATTTAACCACGCAGAATACATATCTGTAATTCTGGAGGGAGGCAGTAGCGAACAACGGATGTTGCCTTCACCCCTTTTTTTAGTCATTTTTCCCAATACATTTAATCAGTGCAACAAACACGAAACACTACCTTCCATAATTAAATGACCTTGAAATGTACTAAATAATGATACTGGATAACATATTGTACATAAAATTTAAACCAGGTAACAAATTAAAGCAGTGTCTCGCCGGTCAGCATTAGGGCTGCTAATCAAGGCTGCCAACTTCGGGAAAACTGATGAGGTGGTAAATTTGCCTTGTATTCCAGCTTTGTCATAGTCATTTCGATTAAGCATTTTAGTATCGGGTAAATATATTTTTAGGATTTTATTGGAGATTCAGTAGATGGTGTTTCAGGTGCTTTTGGTATCGTTAGTAAAATGTGTGGTTGTGTGCCGTGGTTAGGCGTCGGCCCGAGACACATCAACCTCATTTAATCGTGTCTGTTCAGTGGGGGTACACACACACCGCAACTCAGCCAGGAGACAGGGCGTGTGTGCTGGGCATTCCCCAGGCCCTGTCTTCCCCCCTTACCTTTACTCAAGACAACCACCAGCAACCGGGCTACAGCAAGGCCCGGTCTCCTCGAATTGAGGAGAGAATCATCAACAACAACAAGTGGGGGTAGTGAATGTCATATACTCTGCCACAGTTACCATATTTTTGGTACTGAACTGCGTGTGTGCTTACGCAGTGTTGGCTACGGTGCAAACACAAGACCAAAGTGAAGCTCTTGACGAGGAAATTGCAATGAAGCAGTGTGGTGATGAGAAAACACTTAAAACAACGAATGGGTGATCTGTGCTGTGCTTGGCGTGTTTGAGGCATCATGACATCATACCGTATTGATGGTGATGTTTGTGTGACGAAGCCAGTGATGGCGTTGGCTTGCTGGAAGATGTGCTGGTTAGTATTATTTTGATGGGATTATGGAGTAGTGGAAACTAGCAAATAGTTATGAATAGCCAGCGTTTTGTCAACAACTGCTGTTTGAAAGTTGGGACTTTATTTTTTAGTTGGATGATTAAAGTATTATTCGTCGTCTTCTTCTTCTTCTTCATATTATTATTATTATATTATGCAAGTAGGGGACGTCCATCACCCACTCACTCGATGCAGCGCTGCCTTTAGTTGACTTACATTTAGTGACAAGCGAAATGATTTCCTTAACCGAAGAAATAGTTTACTGTATTGGGTAGTAACCATAAAATCAAATGACGCCAGGTGATCTAGTGGGCCAAGGTGCGCCAGCCGAATGAGGCCCTTAAGTATTCCCATTCGAGACAGGGCTGTTGTTCATTTTCTTATAAAAGTATTTCCTAAACTTAATAAAATTGTCTTGACATGAAAATTGAAAATACTCGTCGGGAAGGGGGCTGCGAATGACAAGAGGGAGGAAAAGAAAAGATTGGAAAGTGGGAGAAGAAAGGTGCTGGGTGAAGGGAAGAGGAGGAAAAAAGGGAGGAGTGAAGGAAGAAGGGAGGGGATGGACGTTATTTGAGGAGTGTGTGAGGACGTTAGCTTCACGTGTATCCCCCGCCACCTTCACTTTGTAACCCCGCCACCTGACCTCCGTAACTCCCCTGGGCCGTGTGTGTGTGTGTGTGTGTGTGTGGTGTGTGTGTGTGTGTGTGTGTGTGTGTGTGTGTGTGTGTGTGTGTGTGTGTGTGTGTGTGTGTGTGTGTGTGACCGCCGGCCAAAAGTTGAATTTGGGCGTTTCCGTCTCTTCCCAGTGATAGACTGGGGACCAAATTAAGATTAAGATAAGATTACTGATATAGACTAATAACCTACCACCCCTTCATTTATTACTCCTCCCTTCTCTTTCCTCCTCTTGGCCTCCACCCCCCGGTTACCACCTCACTCCCTCCACTTCTCACCCACACTCCCTTCATTCACGTTTCACTCGCTCTCCCTCCCTCCACACCTCACCCACTCTCCCTTCATCCATATTTCACTCACTCTTACTCCTTCCACATCTCACCTTCTCTCCCTCCCTCCACATCTCACCCACTCACTCCTCCACATCTCACCCACTCACTCCTCCTCCACATCTCACCCACTCACTCCTCCTCCACATCTCACTCACTCTCCCTCCCTCCACATCTCACCTTTCTCTCTCTATCCACATCTCACCCACTCTTCCTCCCTCCGCATCTCACTCCCTCTCCCTCCCTCCACTTCTCACCTTCCCTCCCTCCCTTCCTTCACATCTCACCCATTCTTCCTCCCTCCACATCTCACCCATTCTTCCTCCCTCCACACCTCACCCACTTTCCCTCCCTCCACATCTCACCTCTCCCTCCCTCTCTCCACATCTCACCCACTCTTCTTCCATTCACATCTCACCCACTCACCCTCCCTCTCCCTCCCTCCACATCTCACCTCTCCCTCCCTCTCTCCACACCTCACCCACTCTCCTTCCCTCATATTTCACCTACTGTCCTTCCCACGCATCTCACCCAGTCTTCACTTAAATTTTACCTTTTACCGCTAACACTTCTCTGCAGACTATTCAAGCTCCCTCTTTTTCTCCCACTCCACTCCCATCCTCAGCATCGCTCTTCTAACACTTCACTCGCTTTCCCTTATTCCCTACTTCCCACTCTCTTTCCTCCAAACACAACATCTCATTCAGCGTATTAACTTCCTTTGTAACCTTTCCATGCTTCCCTCCACTCCTTCTCACTCACTCTTCTTTCCTTTTCCTCTCGTTTCCTCTCCTCCTTCTACATTCTTCCACACTCTCCTTTCTTTTTTTTTTTTTTTTTTATCTCGTACTCACCGCATACTCTTTCTGCTTCTGCATCCCACCCCCTATACCTCCCTCCCTCCCCCACTCCATCCACTCTTCCTTCATACAGATCTCACCGAGTTTCTTTTCCTCCGTCCTTCCAAATCCAACCAACTCTTCTCCCTGCTCATGCTTTCATTTCTAAACCTTCCCTTCCCGAAACCATTTTGTCTGCAGTATAGTGGTGGTGACTGAACTAATCGTAGATGCAGTGATGGTGTTTAATGCCGTGTAATTAATGATTTAGGTAACACTTGTAGGTATGTGAATGAGCGTGAAGGGTGCCTGTTGTTGGAGTGGTCTTGTCTCACTCGTCTTTACTACTAGAGTGCTCCAAATAGTCTTGCCTCCTCAGGTAGAGGTCGGTCCTTGTTGCATGGAAGGTGGACGTGGGTCTCTCAGTCCCACAAATATAAAAATTTGGGAAAAATATTTATGTTTCCTTTATTCCAATACTGGAAACCGAGTAACATATTTAATGTTCCAGCAATACAAAGATGAAAAAAAAAAAAACTGTTCTTGTCTTTTTATATTTTTAACAATTTTTTGAAAAAAAAAAAAACTAGAAAAAACAGTAAATGAATTTTGACCTTCTATAAGAAAGCAACAAAAAATCTGAATGGTTACTTGGGTGGTCCCATAGCATGGTATGGGATGGTGCTTCATTGTGTGAAGAGGGGATGCCAGTCTCCGCAATTTTATCTGCAATCAGGGAGAACAAAAACTCTACACACCTCAGGTAGACATGGGTGTCACAGACCCTTAACATATAAAACCACCCTTATACTGGGGAAACGGAGAGAGAGCTTGAAGTTACTCCCTCACCCCTTGCATGGAGACACAAAGTTAGGAAGCTATTGAGAAGAACAGGGTTCCCGGGTATTTAGAAGTTAGTGAACTAGACAATGGGACAGGGGGGGTGGGTCTCACAGACCCATGTCTACCTGAGCAGGGTTAAGCAGTGAAGTCAACCATGGTCGTTTGTACAGGGATTTCTTATTATTTTTGTCATCGTGTACTGGGGATATGTTTATGATGTGCCTGCCATAGGGGCTGAGGCAAGAACAGTTTTTTTTTTTTTTTTTTTTTCAAAAATAATCGTCGTACTGTTTCTAGTAAGAGCTGAAATTCTGTTTCAGGTCCTTGGAAGCAGGAGTCTGCATTTAAATCCACTGAACCTTTTACTTTCCAAGCATATATATTTGTGCCCATATCCTAATGTAGTACCTTGTCTTTTCCTTGTGGTGGTTACGTTAAAAATGCATTGAAATTTTTCCCAATAGACCTGTTTTTCCCAATAGACCTGCAGTCCTTTCCATCGTGATGTTCATTCATGCATCTACTGTACTGCATTCCCTCACCTCGGCCACATCCAACTGCTTCATGCTTTCAGTAACCTCTGTAACGGAAGGCCAAATTCAGTTCCATCCCATTCTCTCTTCCATATTCACTCCTGTGTTATCAGTCCGCCAGTGGTCTCTCTCTCCTCTTCCTACCCATTTACATGCAGCCTTTGACCTTAGCTCAACCCCCTCCCCCCGCCGTATCATTTAACCTTTCCTTCGTTTCATCCGTGGTCTGTCTCTTCTCATGCCGTTCACCTCCGTGAGTTCCGTAACTGAAGTCCTTCATTCCACGGCAGCCCAGCGGAAGCCAAACGAGCAACACCGATCGGTAGCCTAACAGAGGCAGAGTCACCTTATTCCCTCAGCCTTGCCCCTTAAATATCTCTTAGCTGGGCCCTTGTGATGTCCAACTGGCTCAAGGATCTCTCGTCGATGGTCAGGCTAGATTAGGTCGTAATTACCCGTTTGTTAGGTTAGGTTGCTGACTGACTCAGTGATTTAGGTGACCGGCATGCAGTGGTCGTAAAAACAAGTCATATTACCAGAAGCTTGACATTAAGGCCAGTATTCTCGTTGGCGCTTGCTCTTTAGTGATTTATTTTTGGATTTGGCTTGTTAATATGCCTTTGTATATTATTTATGCAGAGAATGCTATATTCGAAGCGTTTATACAACATGAAAGAGGGTTATAAGGTATAATAAGCAAAAAAAAAAAAAAATCGGTTAGGAAGAGGTGTTAGGGGGGGACCTCCTTATCCGACGAGAGCATGGGCTTAAGAAATCAAACATTTACTTCCAAACTGCAACCATACCACTAAGGTATATACAGAAGTGTGGACTTCATATTGTAAAGTATTAAGTCCTATTTCTTACTGTTGCAGTGAATGTCTTGGGGATATTTAGGGTGTTTGAAATTTCCATAATCAACCCGTCAACACGCCTCCGCTAATACGTGCGCGCCTGTCCTTAGTTTAGTATTCCTAGCTTACCTTTTAAATGTAGAATGTGGGTGTTAGATCTCAAGAATTGATAAGGGAGTGTATAGTAATGCCCTCTGGTAATGTGTGGGTGGGATATTGAACCTCAAAAAACAGGTTACTAGTCTGTGATCAGAGAAAAATGCATAATTAAAAAGCCACAGACCAGGACGTATCCACATGAGACCAGAAATCGCCATGATCAGCGCCTGTCATCCCTATCCATCCCATCCACCCCCTCTCAGTTACATAAAATTAATCACACATCATATCTGTACGTCCAAATACAGCGTGTGAATCGCTATATGACCTGTTCATACTGGTGATAGGTTTGGTGGGTGAATGATTGAGGAGGATGGTGACGTTATCAGGATCCAAGAGATGATTGTGAGGCTATGCCTCTGCCTGTGTTATGATTCATTCTACTCAGTGTCTGCTGGGGGAGTGGATTCCTATATGTACTGTATATTATGGAAACTGAGTAGTGATTGAGTGCTGAGTATGTGTGCTGGTTACGTGTTTGATTGTGTATGTGATGTTTAGAGTATGTATCGTTAAGAGTGTGTTACTGACCCCACTTGTGATCGTTTGAAGAAATAACCAAACCACATGTTGCATCGTAAGAAACACGAAAGGGAAAACTTTGTGTGGACGTGGAATAGAGAATATAACAACAGGAACTTAATACCGGTAGCAAGTGTGTAAGTGTGTTCTATCTATCTATCTATTGCCAGACGCCTCAATTCCGTTTGGGGTGGCCACAAACAAATCGCCTCCACGTCGTCCTGTCCCCCGCCATTTCACTGCCCTGCTCCCAACTCATACCCCACTCTCTCATATACCTCTCCACCCCATCCCTCCATCTCATCCTCGGCCTCCCCCTCCCTCTTTCCCCCTCCACCTCACTCACATACGCTCTCTTCGTCAGTCTTTCACCCTCCATCCTCTCCACATGGCCAAACCACCTCAGTGTGTTCCTCATAACACTTCCTATCACATCCACATCCACATCACAACGCTCCTTTATATCCTCATTTGTCAGCCTGTCTCTCCATGTGACTCCACAGGCTCCTCTTAAATAACCCATTTCCACTGCTCCCACTCTTGACTTGTGTCCTTCCAACAAGTGTGTTGTGTAAGTGTGTTGCTTTATGAAATTCTTGGTACTTAGCCTTTGTCCTTTATTAGTCCGACTGGGAAGACACCACATGTACGATTAGTCGGTGTTTATCTGTATTAAAGCATTTTTCTTGTCATATACTTCTCTCTGGTCGTCAATATGGGTTCCGTTAGGGCGCTCTTTAGGTTCGCAGATATCCGGATTGCCTTAGTTTTTAGTGTCTATGCTACCACGCCTACCACATTCAGTCTTCGGCGAATTTGAAGTTTTTTCTTTCAAATATAATAAGGCCTCCTATAGCTTTTTTTTTTTTTTTTTTTAATGCATTCCGTTACGCATGAACTTTAGTAATAATTTTCCTGTCTGGTGGATCACATGCTGCTGTTACATACGAGTTCAGTTTTTCTTCTAAAAGGCATGATGTGATAAGTGTTCCTCAGGGTTGTCTTTACTCACTCTTTCTGGGCTATACAGATATAGCTACTTATAATTTACGCAGATGATTATATTTTTCACTTTTCCAGCGACTTCTTCAAGTAAAGTTTAATTTTTTAGCCAGTAACTGACCCTCAGTATACGGTGGTAGAGCGTTATAAATTTACCTTTAGACAGTAATCGGGCTTCTCTGTATTTGTGCTGTCCCATGCATTTATACTACTGTTGACCAACTCATGTTTTTTACCTTCCTTTCTTTTCATCTACCGTTAGGATATATTGTTTTACTTTATTTATTGATCCTCTTACATCTTTTACCTTTCTTTATCACCCATTCGTTTATCCGTATTTCTCTCTCTCTCTCTCTCTCTCTTTCTCTCTTTCTCTGCACGCCTTCCCTTGAGATATGTGTAAAAATGCTGGTTATTCTTTGGCTTATTTTAAATATAATAAGCTGTATCACTATGGGTCGTGTTTTTAGCCTATACGGAGCTACATTTACTGACCGGGGAAATTGGTCTCTCTCATAATTTTCCAGGTACCTCATCAGCACCATTAACTCGGTAATGGCTGATAATTGTATCCATGTTCATACAGAACTTTATACTCAAAATTACCGAAAGAATAATCTGAAGTTTCCCTCATCCCCCCAGATACCCAGTATAATTATGATCGTGGTTTTATTAGAACTAGTTTTTGATAAGGAATCTGATCACAGAGATGTTGCATTACATGTCCTTGGTGTATAATATAACGATAATAAAATGTACCGATGCTGTTCTTACCTCTCATAAAATATATTATTGATGTGGGATTTGGCTTTATACTGGGCGTTTCCCCGAACTTAATAAGGAGAGTAGTTACATATCTTAACACCAGTAACGTATACTCCTTCCTTGTATATCCTGTCGCTACCATGTAATCGCCTCATGCCCGCTTTGAACATGACTGGTTTACACATGACCACTGATTTTAAACTGGATGTTGCTTGTGAGTAATGAAGCGGAGTCACGCAGCGCCTGAGCACAGCACACCCATGAGGCAGTTCACTTATAAACTGTACACTGTGCCATATCAGCTACTGCATGGCTGTATTCATTAGGACCAGATCAAGGTAGGCAAGGCGATGATTTACCTGTCCTGATTTACCCCTGCTCAGCAGCTTCGTTCATATCTGATTATCAACCTCTCCATCTTCATCCTCCCTTCCTCCCATGTTCCCTCCTCTCTCCCTCAGCCTGCTACGCCCTTTCTTCTTTCCTCTATCTTCCTCGTGTTCTTATCTTTTGAGTTTCCTCCTCCTCCTCCTTCATCCCACTATGTTATTAGCAATCATTACATCTTCATTTTTTCCTTCCACGTTTCTGGCTTCCTTTTCCTTCAGCCAACAACATTCTTTCCTTCTTCCTCCAACTTCCCTTTTTACTCTTCATCTGTCTCTTCCTCTTTCTCATCTTACTTTAAACCTTTGCGTCATCATCCTGTTTTCTTCCTGCATCTCTCTCTCTCTCTCTCTCTCTCTCTCTCTCTCTCACACACACACACACACACACACACACACACACACACACACACACACACACACACACACACACACACACACACACACACACACACACACACACACACACACACACACACACACACACACACACACACACACACACACACACATCACTTCTTCGTCTCAAAAGATGTAGACAAAGAGGCTAAAGCTTAGCGGAGCAATTGTAAAACCGCTACTGATACACTGGCTATAGATGAGATAATTTTAAGAGGAGTAATACTATATTTGGCACTCATTTTATTTCAAGATCATGGGAAGCAAAATTAGGGCTTGTAGGATACAGAAAAAGGGAAAGTTGGCAGGTGTCTTGGGAAGGAGGAAGAAATTGCCAAAATGAAGGATTGAAGGAAATTGACCACATAGTATGACACATACACAAATACATCCACTTATAAAACATAGGTAAGTAGGCCTTTCACACCTACACTTAGAACGCAGACAAAAATTAACCCAAAGATGTCAGGACTCTAAAATATCTTAATGCATAATAGCTAGCAACATACATATATAGTCTAGAGGTTAGGTCAATGTCAAACCTAGGGGCCAAAAGGAAATGACGTTAGCACCTCTCCAGAATGTCTCATATCAGCACGATAGCCCACGAACAGCGCCTCGTGACCATACACACACATACACACATACACACACACAGGCTTCTAGAACATTTCAACAACAGTATAGCACACGTGACACGGCCCTGCTAAACGAGAATGTAGGAATCTGAGCGCAGATGGGGACTGGCCATAGAACCCGCAGGTAGTGGAGAGAGCAAATAAGAAAAGGGGCCTGACTAGACTTAGTAACTATATTAAGTCCCTGTATAATACATACGCTGCTCAACTTAGACTTTTCTTTGAAGATAATAAATCAAGATCAACTCCCTGTATTCATCTTTAACTCCTCCTGCTCATCAATTACCAAAATAACTTTAACCAAAACTCAAGACTCGCCCATTACAAGATTAAAGGGTTGCATATATATAAATGTTGGCTACGAAGTTTCAACATTGACATTGCAGCTGCCTCTCCAAATTCTCCTAGAGGATCATGTTCACCCAGTCCAAGATTGGCAGCACAGAGTCCTGGCCCAGCCCAGACGGAGGGTACATTAGAGGTTGCTGTACAGCCTCAGGAGGCATTATCAGGAGCAACAACAAACACAGGAAATACAAGTAATGAGAATTTAGATGGGTGAGATGTCACTAGAGCTGGGAAATCTGAAAAGCTTGAAAAAAGAGAGCTACAGCAAGCAGAGGGAGGAACTCCAACATTTGACCTTGTTGATGCCCTGGGCAATGTTGTTGAACAGACTATTCGCACGATGACAGAGGTTTTGACCGAACAGTTGCAACAAAACGGTGAAGAGCCAAGTAAACCCGCGCATTCATCCGAGCCAACCAAGACTCAGGCTGCATCAGAATCTTCTCTCCCTTCCTCTCAGGAAATTGAGCAGCAGCAGAAAAAGAAAGGACCTCAATAAGAAAGGTTAGGCAGACGAGGAGAACCCAAACCCCTACCAAAAGGTTTAGGGGAAAATGCAGACATTGATGATACTTTAATGGGAGAGAACATCTTGCGAGACCTTTATGATAAATATACAGGTCAGTGTGTTGGGTGTGGAGTGGGTGTGCTTTTGCCTAATCTAATGCTACACCATACTGAAGCCCACTCCAGTGCTGTTGTGTCATGCACATGTGGATCTTTCCAGGGAAGTCTTTATGCATTTTTAGTTCATTCTTTCCACTGGTCTTACCTACCTACTGAAGCAAGACATTTCAGATAACTTTGAAGGCTTTTATTCATACACATAAAAAAATTGTTGGCTCAAGAATGTTTTGTAGTTGATGGTGATCATGATGACACAGAGGCATTTGAAGGATTTGCCTCAGATGACATTGTTCCCTGTAGTACCCATGCAGCCAGTAGTGTCAGCTTTCATTTGTCAGAAAAAAAAAAGAATACCGGTACTGGTATTAATTACAGTTTGCATAATGTTAGCAGTACCATTTGTGGTGGAAATAAAAGTGAATTTTTCGGAGAAGTATGCAAAAGATGTCAGCTCCTGTTTAGTACATGTGAAGAAACTGTTCTGCGTATTCATGCTGGCCACAGACGGATATATGAATGCTTTTAGGATGAGGGTCAGTGTGGGTAATCGTCTTTACTTCCAAAAAAAGTAGAGACGATATCTGCAGAATGACAACTTACCCACAATAGATCATTCTTGTCGAAGAGTATGACCAAAAAAGATAAGAGAATAGGACAAGGATTGCAAAGAACATACCGGAAAATAGGACATAGCCGTTAATAGGACGCTGTTCGAGTCCGCGGGTGGATCAGAAGGATGTTGATCATGTGGGTAATTTGCATATCAATGGATCCTTGTGGTGTCGTGGGGGGTACCATGTTATACCAGTTCCTCCCTCCATCTCCTCTCCGACTGTCTCTTCGTCGTTTTTCTCCATATCTCCCCCTTCTTTATCTTCCAGTCCCTCCCCTCCCTGTTTCCCTCTACCTGATTTATCTCCCAGTCTTTTTCTTTCCCTGTCTCTCCCTCTAACTTGTCTTCCAGCTCACCCCTTCATCTTTTCTACCTCTTCTCTGTATATCCAAGTCTTTTTCCTCAATCTCTCTCCCTCTTATTTTTCAAACCCTCCCCTCTTTCTCTCCCCCTTTCTACATCTCTGTCGTTTTACTCAATGTCCCCCCTTTTCTTCCAACCATTCCCCGACATTTCTCTTCTCTCTATATCTCAGTGGTTCTCACTATATTCCTCTATACATATCCCTCAGCCTCTCCTCCGATCTCTCCCTCTGTCACTATCTCCCAGTCGCTTTCCATCTCTCTCCATATACTCATCTTCCAGCCCCAATCCTCTATTTCTCCTTCTCTTCTTGTCTGGCGTATGCGTATATTGATTTAGACATTTTTCTGCTTCGTCTTTTTCTTGCGTGCCAGTCGGTTTTCATCTCTCTCTCTCTCTCTCTCTCTGTCTCTCTCTCTCTCTCTCTCTCTCTCTCTCTCTCTCTCTCTCTCATGCATGTATTTATGTATGTAGCACCTGTCTCGCTCTTACTTCTCTCCAAACAGGCATACTTAGAGAGAGAGAGAGAGAGAGATTAACAAACAGATAAGGCAGAGAACAAACAGTATTCAACGGTATGGGCAGACAGACAGGCAACGAGACAGACTGACGTAGAAGGTACTGGATAGTGAGAGAGACAGAAGAAAGTACAGATAAGGCTGAGAGAGACAAGGTTCGGGAGCCATGAGTCCAGGAAGAGCTTGAGGCAGTTGGATTGGACAGAAAAACAGACAGACAGACAACGAGACAGCAACAGGAACGGGATTGATGGAAACCTAAATGGAAATGCAATAGAACATTCTGTATAAAGTGCAGTAAGATTAAAGAGTTTAGTTTTAAAGGGTCATCATCATCATCATCATCATCCAATCCTGCGGTCCCATGAGCAGCGTAGGAGTCCGAGGCTAGGCAAGTTGGTCCTGACATTTAAGATGAGAGTGACCAGCCTCACTCATCCCTGAGTTGCATTACGTGAGCAGTAAACCCCAACCACCACTTGGATATAAACCTTCATCGGCTCAGTCCGATTGGAGCTCCGTAATTACCCACTAAACCACCAGGCGCCAAAATTTGGTTATATGGTTACCACCCAGTGTAGTAAATGGTTTCTGGTGTACAAGAAACCATTTGGCCTGTCACTCATTGTAGAGTCACCCGCAGGCAGAAGGAAGAGGAAAGAAAGACAGAAGAGGGAGTGTAAAGTCACTCGTTGGCAGAGGGACGAGGAAAGAATGAAGGAAAGAAAGACAGGAGACGATGGAAGGAAAGAAAGACAGGAGACGATGGAAGGAAAGAAGGATGGAGGTGAGGAAAGGGCAGACAACTAAGGGCAGCATTACAGCGAGTGAGTGGATGGTGAGCGCCCCCATCTACCACATAGGTAATACAGTAATTGTTGTAGATTCGGGCGGCCACCATCTACTCAATCGAAGTAGTGCAACCTTCAGGTAACTCTATATTCAATGACTAGCAAAATGTTTCATTTTACTCCAGGATGCCATTTAATACGTCACCTGGGAAACATACTCGTATAAGCAAATGATCATCTGATTGCCTCTGCTAATAAAGTTGGAGGAGGTTATATTTTCACCTGTGTTTGTACGTTTGTCCATCAGACACCCGGTATCTCATAAAGTAATTGATGGATTTAAGTGAAATTTTGTGGAAATGTAGGTTATGTGCCATGGAAATGTTGATTTTTTTTTTTTTTTAGATCAGAGCTTTCTGGTATAGGTATCGGGGGAGGTATGTACTCTCAGAGTGTGCATAACTTGTAAAATGCGTAAAGGATCCCTGTTCGGATGATGTACGTACGTTAGGGTTTCCATCTGAGGTGTGGTTGGGGTTCAGTGCTCACATAATACCACTGATGGGTGAGCGAGGCTGGTCACCTTTGCCTCATATGCCTGGACTGAGTACTCTGGACCCGGACTCTTGCTGTCCTGATGGAGCAAAAAGGGAATAGATGATAGATAGATGGCTCGATAGACAGACAGGTAGCCTAAATACATTTTGTCCATTAAATGTTTTATTTTGCAGTTTTTGTGATGAATATTCCACTGAATAAACAGCTCTGCTCCATCTCGCTTCATCTTTTTCTTTTTGTGATATATTTCTCTACGCTACTTTTGTAAAAATCCTCCTCCTCCTCCTCCCGATATCCCGTAGCAAACTCTGTCTGGGTCCACAGTAGACACTAGAGTCTAGACCTTTCACTACGAGTTTTAGGAGTTCAGTTATATCCACTGCACTCTCTCTCTCTCTCTCTCTCTCTCTCTCACACACACACACACACACACACACACACACACACACACACACACACACACACACACACACACACACACACACACACACACACACACACACACACACACACATACACACATGCAGATAGATAGCTATACCCCATTCACTTATGCCAGTCACGAGGAGCCCAGAAACGGTTTGAAGGTTGCTGCTGATTGGCTGATACAATATTGTACTAGGCGTGGCGGGGGACAGTGAGGTGTTGTCGATCAGTTTGACTACGGTGTTCCCCGGTGCTTCACACAGTTCACTCGGAATGTACATTATTTGTTTTTTATTACATCTTTACATTACATACACTGCAGTGTACCGATGACAGTCACTGCCATACAGCAAGGCCTGAGGAGTGCCGTGAACAGTGGATACGGGATGGTGCGGTTACGACCTCTGTACCCCTCAGTCTGTACTACAGGTGCGGCGAGCGTTCGACCCATGGTTCATAGTCACACTGACTGCTATCCCACCAACCTCCTACCAACCCTACCACCCCACTTTAACCACGTTGTGTTGGCCAATCATGGGCGTCCATTCATTCGCCCCAAATGACTGAGTTAAGTAAACAACCTATACACAGGTAGATAGAGGGAGAGATAATGTGTACCGGTACTTTTTTATTGAAGCTTTGTCAGGCTGTGTTCTCCAGTCAACTGTTTATATGGCCAGTGTTTCCCTAACTGTAGATTTTCCTTGACAGAAAATAATGTCCTTCTGCGGTAACGAGAGCGTGTAAAATGCGTGAGTGATTGAGCATTATTATTTAGTATGTTTTCGCATCTTAGAAATATTGATGGATTAAGACATATTCTTCATTAATTGCAGCACCTACAGATGGAGAAGCCAGGCTTAGGGGAAAGGAGGAGGTTGAGGGGTGGAGTAAAGAAAGAAGGACTTTTTATTCCAGCCCACCTCTTGCCCTTTTTTTTTTATCTTGAGGTCCTAAGAACGAAGGTCTTTCTGCTCCAGTCCACCTCATCCCCTTATTTCTTACCTTCATTCCCTAAGAACTAACCGAAGCTATTTCTTATCTTCATTCCCCAACTTCTTCACACCACCTGTTTCCGTCCCCGATGCCTCACTGAAAGGCTTCACAGTCAGTGATTGATGCAGTTAATGAGGTAACATATAAACACGTTGAGCCATTCTAGTCAGTCCCAGTGACGCTTACGCACGTCACCATCAGTAGTTACATAAACAGTGTGGGCCATTATTTCCCACCAACAGAGTACAGTCTCACTCAGTAATTGTTCATTTGCACTTTGCGGACCCAGACTAATGAAACTCATATAATTTTTTTTTTTTTTTAGTTAAGCAAGATTTCTCTCTGTTTTGAAACGGCTACGAAACGATGCAAAGAAACAGTTAAAGCGAGAGTCCGACCCATTTGATTATTGTAGATTAGGTTAGCAAGAGTTTGGACATGATTCGGGACTGTTTTCTGGATCTATCGACCGGATCTATACCTGTGTTGGTATAACCCCATCCACACTATAGCTTCAGTACCCACAGCAGGCCATATGGCACTGTGCAGCGATGAGTGGAAATTCGCCAGCAGCCTTGTGCTTTACATATTTCTCATTACTCCCCAAACGACAGAGAGTATCCATCCATCTCATACACTTTTCTTTGTGATTCATATTATCATATAAAAATAGTTCATGTAACACATTTCATTGCCACAACCGGCAGAGAATTGTACACGGTTTGCAGTCACCGATATTTTACCCAGTTTCTTCTTGGAAATACTATATGGCTGCCATCTGGTGTGATCAGAGCGCCTGGGTGGTCGACTTGAAATAAATTATTCAGTTCGCCAACACTTTTTTGTTTCCCTCCTGTTATCCAGTGTGAGAGCTGAAACGTGAGGAAGGGTGTGTGTAGGGGGAAGGAGATGTGTGATGGTGTACTCTGTACTCCCTCTGTCAAAGACGACGTGAGGAACGTTTTGTGTGTGTGTGTGTGTGTGTGTGTGTGTGTGTGTGTGTGTGTGTGTGTGTTGGGGGGGGGGGATTTGGGCGTGTTGTGAAGGATTGGTGGGTGGTTGTGGTGGTGGTGGTGGTGGCGGTGACGTATCCAACACTCCCTCCAACACACTCGTAGTACACCTTGCAGCTGGATCCACACATTTTGGCGTGGGATGTGTGGTGGCGCATCCCTCCAGCACACATCATCATCCATCTTTTACCTGTTCCCACACCGGCTACAGTGGACTGGATGCACTGCCCTTTTCGGAAGGTGCAAAAAGAGGTGAGGAGAGACATATATTTCTGACTTACATCTGGTTGCGTTGTATGATTCCCGGATTTTACAAAATTTATGCGTTTTGAACTTATTTGAATGTTGTACATTATTAATAATGATATTTTCTGTGCATGTTACAATACAAATATTACATGTGATTAGCTACTTGAATAATGTGAAGTGTGGTATTGCCCAACCCTGGAAATTCCATTCATTGAGTGCCAGTTTTGTATATTCAGGTATTTATGAAACAAGCGCTTTACGGCCATATCGGGTCGCTCAGCACTTGCTCAAATGAGAGCTATTTCTGGATCGCTCTTCGCCTTCTTTGACACCAACGATTTATGCGTCAGAGCAGGAGGAAATGCTGCGCTGTCCAGTAGTTTGCTCTTGCAGGCAGTGGGAACAATTAGGGGTCAAAACGCTCCATTGGAAAATTTCAGTAAACCTGAAACTGAAACGGCACAATCGGTGACCCAGTTGCAAGCATCCTGCCAAGTTTCATCAAAATCATTTTTCCAGATTTGACTGCGCAACACACACACACACACACACACACACACACACACACACACACACACACACACACACACACACACACACACACACACACACACACACACACACACACGATTATAATATATTAAATGACGTACCCTGCACTTCCTCACGTTTCATCGCCGACACTGGATACAACAAAGATAAATAAAAAGTGTTGCGAACTGAATACTTAATTGCAGCTGGACCACACACGGTCTCTGATCACGCCAGATTCCAAAAATCTACTGTTTCCAGGAAGTTGGACGAAGGTTATATATTCACCCGTGCGTGTTTGTCTGTTTGTGTACTGGATATATCGGTGAAATCTTGTATATTGGTGGGCAGTGGATCAAGTTGTTGATTGGATTTTAAGGTGGACCTGGAAGTAGGAACTAGAAAGACATTCAGTAGAGCGCATACCTCCACCAAGGCCCAACAGCCCCCCTATAAAAAGCATATTAAAATCCGCTAGATCCGGAATTTTATATGGATCCGCGCCAAATTGTACACATTCGCAGATACCAGCATCCTAAATATGCCTGATTTTTTTTTTTTTAATGATCCATGCAATATTCACTGAAAAATTTACGAAAATGTCGAAAAACACCCTATCTCGCAATGTTAGAGAAAGTGAGAAAAAAAAAAAAATCCTGGATCCGCACCTTTATCCTGATCCGCACCAAAATTTAATGGAGTCTGTTTTGGGCCAAGGCCCATTCTTCTACCAAGTTTCATGGAAATCCGTCCGGTAGTTTTTGTGCAATCTTGGTCACAGACCAACCAACCAACCAACAAACAAACGGACAGGGGTGAAAACATAACCTACATGGCGGAGATAATAAATGATAAATTTTATTGGCGTTTGCGGAGGTATGCACTCTCTGATAATGTGTAACAGGACAGACTAAGACCATACAACTAAGTGGTTATAGAAAAGTTTTCGTCTGGTAGGAGAGAGGTATTACAACAGTAATTAATAAATTTTATTGGTGTTGGCCGAGGTATGTGTTTTCTGAGTGTTTTCTATTCTGTGTTGTATTATTAGTAGACTTCCTTCTCTCACACCTTTCGTGAAGCAGAATGTTTCATGTTCTGTCCACCCAGTGACCCACATAGATTCCGTGTTAGTCTTTTCTTTTGCCCTTACTTTTTTTTTTTCTTTTTCACAGATGCCATGTCAAAGTCTCACATCCTTACATTAATATAGGCCCTAACACATCCTCATGCAGTTATCTTACAGCCGCCATACTTAGACTAATGGTTTATGCCAAGGGCTTCACAGGTGCAGTTACCTTTCACTCCTGCCTCTATGCTTCGATTTCTCATTCGCATTACCTCTCTTTTCTGTTGTTGCACCGAAGTAGCCTACGCTACTGCAGCCCCTTCACCCTTTCAGTTTCTCTCAACTGACCATCACATCGCACTGAGAATCACCTATTTCTGTAAACATCTGTGTAGTCCCATCTGCATTTACTTTCAAACCAAGCCAGTCACAAACATTCACAAAATTTTAGCAGTCTGCAAAGATCATGTTCACTGCTAACCTCTTCTGTCCAGTGATGTAATTTTCATCATTATTGCTACTTCGAGACGATTCTTTTAAGACCGGGAGAAATTTTTCAAAATGAAGTGGTGGGTAGTGGTGTAGTGATGGTATTGATGAGAATGGTGGTAGATGAATGGATGACTTCACTGAAACATTATTATAATATTCAGTTTGTGGAAGGTGAGGGCAACAACCACAAGTTCCTCGATGTAATAATACCTGCAGGTGATTCTGCACTGAATGACATGCCAATTTTTTTTTTTTTCTGTAGCTCAGGAAACCATTTACTGGTTTGGTGATAACCACATGACTAAGTGAACGCCTGATAGTCTAATGGGTTAAGGTGATGCAGCCGGATATGACCGTAAGGATGTGCATCCTAGGGATGGTTGACGTTTGCAGCTCACTTAAATCACTCAGGACTGAGCTAAGCTAGTCAACCTCTCCTCCTGTCGGGACTAAATACCTTATCCCCGGGCCCCTACTCTCGTGATGGGGCAATAAAGGATTGGAGGACTCATAGATAAACTGAATAAAATATTCCGTATAGGTTGAGAGTGCAGTTAAGAGGTAGAATGTAACTGTCTTTTTATGTGAGCACTTTACTGGTGGTGTCGAATTTGTTTCTTTTTTACAGATGATCAGAAGTAAAAACAAATTACATAAGAAATAATTCCACACACTTCATTAAGGGTGTCCTCCATTCATAGAAAAAAAAATGTGTAACAGTTGTATCTGAATGACTGTATGTTGAAGTTTATGAGGTAGTGTGTATGCGCCAGCCAATACCACCACCAATGACCTCATTGCACCTGGAACAGCTTCTTTCACGCACACTCACTCTATACGGTAAATGTTGTTCAAACTAAACACTGTTGAGATAAGAATGCAAGAAAAATGGAGTTGGTACTGTAAAATATGGAAGAAATACAATTACACGGAAAAGAAGAAGAAAAGGAGCATTAGAAACTTCAGTCATTGAAAGTAAAATATATATATGTTTTCATGCAAATGAAAAATAACGTGAACACTGTTTTGCTAAATAGCTTTATTTATTACATGAATGAAAATTCTTGATACACCTAAATGCAGTTATAATAAGCAGGTATATTAACCATAGGCAGGAGAATTTCGAGTCACTAATACATTAGAAATTTACTATTTTAACTATGGGACTGATCGAGCTTTTAGCACAGTATATATGTAATTGAGAGAACAATATATCGGGAGGCCTTCAGCAAGTATTTATAGGATAAGAGAAAACTTTGGATTTAAAAGAAGTAGAATTATTAGCAGGAGGACGTACAGCAGAAGCAAAAAACAGTGAATTAGGAAAAACTGAAGAATTAGCAGGAGGGCGTGGGGCAGAAGTAAAGAAGAATGAATTAGAAAAAGTAGAAGAACTAGCAGCAGAGGCGCAGCAGAAGTACAGAAGGACGAAATAATAAAAAAAGTAGAGGAATTAGCAGGAGGAGGTACAGCACAAGTAAAGATGTATGAAATAGGAAAAGTAGATGAATTACCAGGAGGAGATGCAGCAGAAGTAGGGAGGGATGACGTAGAAAATGTAGAAGAATTAGCAGCAGGAGGTGCAGCTGGGGTGAAAAAGGATGAATACAGAAATAATAAGACAATAAATGCCCTCTGGTTTGTGGGTGTGATGAATGAGACAGTCAGGTGGCACCACCCCAACATGGTAATTTTATGGGGCGGAACTGCGGTGTTAGACAAAAGAGCACACCTACCGGTACTGAGTTCACTAGATAATCCTCACCGCTGACTTCACCCTTCCAATTATGTTTATGCCTCCACTCCCCCCCCTCTCTTTTCAACTACCTCATTATCCTCCACACCCCTGCACCGCTAACCCCTGTCCCCTTCACCTCTGCCCGCTTCACCCCTTCCACCATCCTCGCCCCTCCACCACTCACCCAGCCATGCCAAAAAGCTGTCTCAGTTATCTCTTTATGGCCAGGTAGATAACGAGGTAAATTTTGTGTGGTGTTCAGAGAACTGCTGTCTGCCAGCGCAATGAGTATGTGAGAGAGCGAGATTCATGTGAGCTAGGTGTATTGGTCGCTATATTAGACGCACCTGTGTGAATGTGAGAGGACGAGAGTTAAATGAACTTACTCCGTTGCCCTCTATATTAGATTCAACTGTGCGAATATGAGAGGGTAGGAGTTGTGAGCTTACTGTATTCTGCGCCATATTTTTAGACACCGTCGCTGAAGACGCACCACTCGTCTAATGGGTAGTGGGTGTGTGAGAGACAGGAATCGTGTGAGTTCCTCATATTCCCCTGTGTTTTAGATACACGCTTACTGATGACACACCCCTAGTGTGGTGGACAGTGGGTTTGTGTCTACGAGAAGGCAGGACTTAGGAGTCATGTGAGTTTATTGTCTGGCAGTAGATGCATCCATGTGAGAGTTAAATCCTTGTCTGACGTTCGATGGGAGTGTGAGACGACATGAGCCCTGTTCTGATATCAGCCGATTCACCCGTACTTCACCCTGCCTCACTCTGCCTTGGCCTGCTTCATCCTGCCTTGCGTTAACTAACTCCTCCCCCTTACCCTGCTGCACCCTAACTTGCATTACCTCGCCATCCCCAGCATCAACTAGCTCTCACTCCCGTACTCTCTCTGTCCTGTCTTTAATTGCCTCGGCAGCTCATATCTTGTCTCGCCCGGCCCAGCATGGACCCACGAGCCCTTACCCTACCATATTCTCTCTCTTTCTGTGTGTGTGGGGGGGGGGTGGACTATCTCACATCTTGAACTCGTACGTCAGCTGAATTCAAGCAAGAGAGAGAGAGAGAGAGAGAGAAACAGCATATTTTGGAAACATTATGAGCGAAGTTTGGAAATACACTCTTAGGTGGTTTGTATTTAAGATAAGCGTCTAATATGTCATCCTGTCTCGTATCGTGTCTTTTAAGAATGCTTTAAATTATTTTCTTAGCTGCACCACGTCAAAGGCAATTAGGCTACGACTGAGGTAAAGTCTGCAAGAAGTGTGAAGCCTTCTATTCTGTCTGTGATTTAATGGTCTTCATAAAAGGTTGTGATAAATTCTAGTTAGACATTTTGTGATGTTTAATTGACATAGAAATACATTAGCTTTATATCGCTAACCACCTCTTTTTTTCATTTCCTTTATGTTTATTTATATTCCCATGTTCGTCTTTTTTCCGCTTTGTCCTTATAGCACCCATTTCTTTATTTATGCTTACACATTTCTACATATACTCCCACTCCACATTCTTTGCTGGCACTCCATGCACTTTTCTCTCCACATCTTAGTCGTATTTCTCTCCTACTCCATCATATTTTCCTTCCATCCGTCTTCCTGCTTTCATATCCTTTAGCGTTTTTCATTTCACAATATTCACTTCTCCTTATTCCTCTTCTTCTTTTCTTCCTGAAATTTCCCATACTCAGATAAACCTTTCTTTCCACTATCCCTCTTTTTTCCTTCCTCATACCTTGTGTCCACTCCCGCCATCCTTTCTACGCCCTATTGATATGCTTTTAAGTCACCATCACCCTTATTCACCACCCTGTTACCCTTTCCTAAACAAAACAGTCCCATTTTTCAGTTTAATTTTCTTTGCACTGTCTTTGTTAATCTTTTCTCTCACCCTCTATTCGCACGACCACTTTGAGTATAATTTTCCTTTGCGTCATCCTTATTCACCTTTCTCATTCCCCTTTCATTTATCCCGCTATTTGTCTCACTCCTCTATTTTCTTATACCGTACAGTCTCTTTCTTCCTTGCTCCTCCTCCTTATATATATACATTTCTACATCCTCACCGTTACTATTATCCGCCCTCCCCTTTCTTCCCTTTACTCCTTCATCCTTCGTACTTACCTTTTCCTTACAGGCTTTTCATTTTTTTTTTTTCCGCAGTTCTTCTTGTAGCCCTGTCTCAGCTCTCTCCCTTCTTATTTCTCTATTTTTCCTCATCCCTTTCTCATTTTTCTTTTGCCTTCCACCTCACGGGGCAACAGGATCTCTCCATCTTTTGTATCTCCACGAGTAATTCAGTTTAGCAGATCCTAAATTTCCACCCCAACCAGTTCCCAGGGTCTAATAATTTGATAAGAACACAAGGGTATCACTTAGGGAGACTTATTAGCGATGATCAGGCTGAGCTGATTGTTATCTTGTCTGTCAGTTCACGAGCTGGTTATTACCTCACAATTTACGTTGTCTGGTGAAAAGGTGTTCCTGTATTCTGTATAAACTGGTGTGTATGAGTACAGGGTGGTGTCTGGGTGAAAGGTTTAGGGTGAGTGGAGGAAGACCAGAATGAAGATAAATGGTGTAAAGATAGTGGATGGGGTGAGAGAAAGCAATGAACGGGGAAGGAGGAAAAGTTTGATGAGAGATTGAAAACAAGTGGTGAAAGGATGGTGGATACCATACATGAGAGAAGGAAGGAGGCGAGGAATGAGGAGAAGGTTGAGGTTTGAGGAAGAACAAGATGATAGAGTGGAGCAGGGGAAGGGAAAGGAAAGAAAATTGAAAAGAAGGGGAAAAGGTTACTTGATGGAAACAGAAATGGATGGGGGAAAGGACAAAGTGAATGGAAATGAAAGATGAGGGACTTGGAAAAAAATATATATATATGCTGGTAAGTGTAGGATATTTGTGAACTTAGGAGAGAAAATAGAATGTCTGGGATATTTGGTGAAGAAGAGGGAGAGATAATGAGACAAGATAAGTAGAGCAAAGTTTAGGAAATGAATATGTAATGGATAATTGGGAGAAGGGTGAAAAAGTGGAAGAAGGAGGAAGGTTGAGGACACGAGGAGACATGAGAGACTGATGGAGAGAGAATGGAAAGGAAGAAATTGGGGAAAAATTATAGAGTGTGAACGGTGGAAGGAAAAATTATTGGAGAGTAAATAAAAAGGACTGAGCAGGTTGGTATCAAAAAGTTCATAAGAAAATGTTGAAGCCTTGAATATTCTGACGGTTGAAGGTGTTCGCAAAATTGCCCGTCTTCTGAGTAAGCTGTTTCTTAGGCCCGTATTATCGTCGGGTAAGGTAGCTCCCTAACACATTTTCCTAAGCAACTTATTTTACTTCTTATACATTACTGTCCATCTCCATATCACATACATCATTCTAATATCGCCATAATGTGCTTAGATAACGTGCGAACAGATATTAACCAGCCATATTCAAAAATAAATCGCCAAGGAAGAGTGTTAGGGAGCTTCCTTAACCCGACGAGAATATGTCTTAGTCTCTACGCAGTCATCCTGTTGTTATTATTTAAGATAAAGAGCATGGGTCATCAGTAGTGTACTATTTCTTGCGCGTTTACCCTAAATGTAATTATCAGGTTTTCCCATTTGCAACAATAGCTTATTAGTTATATTTATCAGTTTTTACTTGTAGATTTAGTTATGAGATGGAGGGATGGAGTGGAGAGGTATATGAGAGAAAGGGGTGTGAGCTGGAAGGAGGGCAGTGAAATGGCGGGTGACAGGGCGACATGGAGGCGATTTGTTTGTGGCCACCCCTTGCTGGATTAAGCCGTCTGGCAATATATAGACAGACAGATAGATAGATAGTTATTAATTATTTACTTATTAATGTTTGCACTTCCTACTACTACACGATAATATAAAGCTTATGAGAGTTTTAGAACACTGGGGAGTATCGGGGCGAAAGCAGGTCACTGACCAACTTCGTAAAAGTATGTGTTTAAAAAATTACCAAACTTGTGGCTCTGCTCGCTGGTATACCCTGCCGGAGGAACCGTTTAATTAAACTAGGGCCCGCACTGTCGTCGGTAAAGAAGCCTCCCTAACACCTTTTCCTAGGCAATTTGTTTTCTTTATTACACCTTACTGTCCTATTCTGTGTTATATAAATCTAACATCAACATACTCTACATAAATAACGTACAGAATTACACTAACCAGACATATCCAGAAATAAATCGCTAAGGAAGAGGTGCTAGGGAACCTTCTTACCCGACGAGAATACGGGTCCAGATGTGAAGTTAGATATAGTTGTGATAGGTTGTGAAGTTAGGTGAGATATGGTTAGTTAGGATTAGAAGTGATTAAAATAAAAACGAATATTAAGATTCAGTTAGCCAAATTAAATATGCCTAATTTGGTGCAGGAGGTGCAGTCGCTGGGGTATTATCGCAGCGAACTTTACTGGCGATGCGTGTGTCCCGAATCAAGGGTCTGAAACGCAGAACTGTGGCGGACATTATAAGGTGGGGATTACGACTGTTCTCACATGTTCCTGCCTTTATACACACGTTTTAGGTTTCTACCGATGACATTTGCAATAAAACAAAACAACACACACACACACACACACACACACACTGGTGCAGTGGTAACGTTCCCGCTTGCCAACTGGTGGACGGGAGTTCGCGCCTCGCTCAGGTTGCGAAAAGTTTCACTGACGAAGTGGGTGGTTACTGTCCCCCTGGAGCAAGGGGACGGGTGTGTGCGTGTGTGAAGGTTACAGCCTTGCCCTTAGATTGGACTGTATGAGCTCTCAGCTCCCTTCCGGGAGGGTAAAAGCTGACGATCACGACCATCAAGTGATCCTGACCGACCCGGTGAATTACACACACACACACACACACACACACACACGTACCTGTAGTCATTAGTGTACGTCAAGTTCTCTGTCCTGACGCCTCATTGCCACCAGAGTCTAAGTTGACTGTGGCACGTGCTGCCCCCCTCAGGTCATGTGGAGAGAGAGAGAGAGAGAGAGGGAGAGAGAAATTGATCTTTCTTTTCCTTTTATAACTTCCTGCGTCTCCGTAAATCTCTTTGTCTCAGTCACTCTGCTGTTTCTTACTGTGTCTATTCTACCTCTTCTGGGTTACTTCTCAGGTATATAGATCAGATCATCTGAACAGCCGTGTATGGAGACTACGTGTATACAAAGGTCATCGATAACTGTTATTTACTTTCACATAAAATTAGTCACCATTTTTGTAGATCTGTTTTTTATGATTCAGGGACTTTGCAAATACTGCTGTATTGTGCATGGGAGATGAGACTTACTGGAAAGTGCACCGTGTAGAAAGTTGTGGTCGTTATATTCCTAGGGTTTTAAAGAGAGAGAGAGAGAGAGAGAGAGAGAGAGAGAGAGTTGTGTCGCTTATAAAGGCTCCAACATGCATGCATGCGCCGCCCATGGCCACCTAGTTGCGGCTGTTCACGTTGCTCCATCTTTGGCAACCTCCTTATTCAGTCCCTTATCCCCGAGGTCACACTCTGTGGCCACCTCCTAGGTCATTTTTGATCTGCCTCCCGGAACCCTACCCCCGACGTTCACACTTCTCACTTTCCGCATCAATTTTGTCATCCTCCATCCATTCCATATGCTCAGACCACCTCATTCTGTTCCTCCTCATCACAGCACCAATACACTGCAGTCCCATCCTACCTCTTAACCCTTTAGTCGTAAACCTAGCCCTCCAAGCCTTGCATTCAAGGAAGCATTACACATCCATCTAATCAGTGTAATTTCTGTACGTTTGAGCCTACAAATATTCTCTTCCTTTACTGCCCATATCATATATACCATACAGCATTACACTCCTAAAACATCCCACATACAGGATCCCTTAGCACGGAGGGAGAGCCCTCTCAATGTCAGGATAGGCAACAGTTCCCTGAACTTCCTCCAACCACCTCCAGCACATAACATGTCCCCCAATAACAAATTCTTCCACACACCCAAAAGACTCACTAGCAAGATCAGTCCTGTCACGCCTGACGATTACCACATGCTTTCCCCGACACATTACACACACAGATCAGCGTTATCTCGCAGTCTGCCTTTTACACCACTAGATCTTGTATGCACCCATTCATCACAAATGCTGCACAAGATGGAGTTACTTCTCACACCCTTGTGGCAACCCTCACATGGCCACTTTCCCTCTGCTTTAACAGTATCACCACCAGCCCCAGATATCATCACTTTTGTTTTAAATCCGCATTTACTCTCAAATCCTTGTGCACCACTTCGTCTCTCCTCTTACTAAATGTTTCCTCCGCCTCCTTTTCATTCTCTGCAATCAACACCAAACCATTAGCATACAACATCTCCCATGGGAGTCCTTTTCCTAAATTACGTGAGAGAGCTTCAAGCACCAAGATAAATCATAAGGGGCTCAAGACTGACCGCCAGATGCACGGAAAACTCATCACTCAAATTCCCATTCGCTCTCACCTGGATGCGAGCACTCACATATACTGTATACGGTACTTAGCCATAACCACTCTAACCAGCCGCTCCTTGATCGCAAACTTTCTCATTGCCCACATAACCACCTCCCAGTGGACTCTGTCAAAGGTCGTCTCCAGATCAACAAGTCAAAGTACAGATCGTTTTTCTTTCCTATATCTTTTTCTTGAAGCTGGCGGACTATGAATGTGGCATCAGTGGTCCCTTTGCCTGGCATAAACTCAAACTGCATCTCATAAGTATTCACTCTTTCCTTAATCATACCTTCTAGGACTCTCTCCATTACCCTCATTATCTGGTCCTAAGTTTTATGCCTCTATAATTTCCTATTTCCAGGGTATCACCCGTCCTCTTGTACACATTTACAATGGCACTCTTCAGTCAGTCATCCGGGACAGCAAACTCACATATAATCGTATATATTTATCAAATCAGTAACTTACCCCACTCCTATATCTCCTGAGACCTTCTCCATTTCACCAGTTAACCCAGACACTCCTGCCTCCTTCCCCAACTGCATCTTGTCTATTGTCGTGCTCACAGTAGCAGCATCAATCAAAGGCCGAGGGCCAGACACTGGATCTGCTGACAAACCCTCCATGTTCCAGGAACTCCTTATTCAGCAACCGATTATAGTGCTCATTCAAGGCGTCTTTAATATCCTCACTGTCTACCACTACCTTTATCTCATCATTTTTCACACGCTGCTCACCTAATATATCCCCGTTTTCCCTCCTCATCTGCTTTGCCACTGTAAGAACCATATTCTTCCGTTCAGTGCTATTTAAATTACCCAGTAAAATTCTCTGAGGCAAGATTTTGCTGTATATACTTCTTTTCTAGCCCTGAGCTTGACATCCAAGAATTCTTCTCGGTTACCACCCGTTTTCCATTCCCAGAAAAGCCTTCCTTTTTCTTTTCTTTCCGTCACTGTGGCATCTACACCCTCATCTCACCACCATGTTACCGTATGTCTGGGGGGGGGGGGGGCTTGTCCATCCACACACTGAATCAGTAACTCTCAGGAGATTGTTCTTGAAAGCTGTTTGCTCTTCATTTACGCTTCCGTCAACAGCTTCCTGCGCAGTCAGAACTCAACTCATCTCGCTATAGAAGGCATCCGTTTCTGCTTGGTTTTTCATCTTTCACTTTCCGTCCTGGGCGCATAGGTCCTCTTCTTCACCACCGGCCCCCTAAGCACCATGTTACATATCAGTAATCTGTGTTACTGCACACACGGAGAGTGTAAGTGATGTACGTTGATGTTACAATAAAATATTACGAGAGTGAGTGTGGTAGGTGGGGGCGCCCATCATCCACCCACTTAGTGTAGTGGTACCCTGTTTTTAGGGTAACTACATCGAGTGGCAAGCCAAACGATTTCTTGTAAACCAGGAAATCATTTACAACGCTGGGTGGTAACCTTATAACCAACCGACAAGTGTTTCCCACGTGGCAGCAAGTGGGTTAGCAGAGGGTTAGTGCCCCTCCCCAGAAAAAAAAAAAAAAAAAAAAAAAATTCAAACAAGAGGCCTCGGACCAGGACTGACCAAAAGATGACGACTTAGGACCGAACAAAGAACATGATACGGATGGCGAAGTGGAATGTAAGAGGTGACAATGATGAGGTGAAAGAGAGATTGTCCAGGTGCTTGAGGGTGCGAAAGTGGATGTATGTGGATTAACTGAAACTAAATGGAGAGGTGAGAGTGTGAGAGAATGGGAGTATGGATGGGGTATATGTGCAGGAGTACGTGAGAATGAGAGGGCAAAAGAAGGAGTGTGTATTGTTGTAACAGATGGAAGGAAGATATAAGAGATTATGGATCAGTTGGCTCAAGGATTGTGTGGAAAAGACTGAAATTTGGATTACAAATGTGGGCGATTGTGTGCGTGTATGCGCCAATGCAAGATTGTGCAAGCAGAGTAAAAGAAGAGTTCTGGACAGATGTGGAAGTGTGCATGGAAAAGTTTGAAAGGAATGCGAAAGTGTTTTTGATAGGTGACATGAATGGTACAGTAGGGAATGTGAAGGTGGATGGAGTAGTTGGTGAGTGGGGTGTGCCTGCTGAGGTAGATGAGAATGTCAGTGCTTTAGTGGACATTTGTGCCGGGAGGGGGTTGGTAATAGCCAATACTCTCTTCAGGCACAAAATGATCCACAGGTATACATAGCGAGTGATGAGAAGGGTGGATGGTTAAATGAATGAAAGGAAGGCAATGATTGATGATGTGTGTGTGGATGAAAGGATGCAAAGATGTGCAATAGATGCAAGAGCATATAGAGATTGGGGGAGTGGACTTTCTGACCACCACTTGGTAGTGATCAGAATCAAGGTCCAAGTAAAATGGAGAAATGGAAAAAGGGAAGGACGGGAGGAATGAGTATATCCAAGGAGAGTGGAGAGGTTACAAGACGATGAGAAAAAAGGCAGAATATAAGAGAGAAGTGGAGGAACGATTGGGTAAATATGAATTGGAGCAGACGGGGGACGTGGAAGGTGTGTGCAAGATATTCACATAAGTAATATGTGCTGCATGTGAGGTGGTGTGTGGGGTGTAGAGAAGACAAAAGGGGGTGCAAGGAACAGCATGGTGGAATGAAGAGGTGAGACAGGCTGTGACACAAAAGAAAAAAGCATATAATGAATGGATGAGAAATAAGGACGTGGAAGAAGTTGAGAGACGGAAGAGAGTGCTATATGTAGAAAGGAAGAGAGAGGTGAAAAGAATAGTAAGAGAGAGTAAGAAGTGAGTGGATGAGGAATTTGGAAGGATTTGAGTGTCAAGTGGAGGGAATAAAGAAAATATTCTGGAAAGAGGTAGAGAGTCAGACAGGGTGGCAATGAATTTAATAGGGGAGTGAAAGATAAAAATGGTAGATTACTAGTTGAGAAGGGGGAAAAAGTGAGCAGATGGAGAGAACACTCTAATGAATTGTTGAACACAGAGAATGAAAGTAATGCGAGTATAAGTGGCCGGGGAATGGCTGGGAGAAGGAGGGATGTGAGAAAACAGGAAGATATCAGTAGGATGGAAGTTATGGAAGCGATGATGAAAGTGAAAATGAGGAAAGCCCCGGGAATTGATGAAGTATGTGGTGAAATGCTGAAACATGGGGGAGAGATAGTAGTAGAATGGATGTGGAAGATGTGCAAATTGGCCTGGGAGGAAAGTAGAGTCCCGGAGGATTGGAAGTCAGGTATAATTATTCCCTTGTACAAAGGGAAAGGGGAAAAAGAAGTGTGTGGTAATCATAGGGGCATTTGTCTTCTTAGTGTAATAGGAAAAGTATACGGTAGGATACTTACTGACATAGGGATATAACAGAGGAATTAGTTGGAGTAGAACAGGGAGGCTTTAGGAATGGAAGAGGTTGTGTAGATCAGATATTCATTCTTAGATTTTTAGTGGAAAAGTTTCTAGAGAAGGGAAAGTAGTTGTATGCGGCCTTCATGGATTTGGAGAAAGCATATGACAGGGTGGATAGACACGGATTGTGGAAAGTATTAAGAGTATGTGGAGTAGATGGGAAGTTGTTGAATTCTGTGAAGAGTATGTATGAGGGTGCCAAGGCTGCAGTGCGTGTGGATAGTGAACTGAGTAAGTTTTTGAAGATTGGGTTGAAACAGGGATGTGTCATGTCTACATGGTTGTTCAATCTGTACATGGATGGGGTTATAAAAGAGATAGGGGTAGGGCAGTGGATGTCGGGGTGGCCCTACTTAGTGGAAAAGTTTCTAGAGAAGGGAAAAACAGTTGTATGCGGCTTTCATGGATTTGGAGAAAGCATATGACAGGGTGGATTGACAAGGTTTGTGGAAAGTATTAAGAATATGTGGAGTAGATGGAAAGTTGTTGAATGCTGTGAAAAGTATGTATGAGAGTGCTAAGGCTGCAGTGCGTGTAAATAGTGAACTGAGTGAGTTTTTCTATTTGAAGGTTGGGTTGAAACAGGGATGTGTCATGTCTCCATGGTTGCTCAATCTGTACATGGATGGGGTTATGAAAGAGATACAAGGTAGGGCAGTGGATGTCGGAGTGGCCCTAATGAGAGAGGGCAGTGTTTGGAAACTCCCTGTACTGTTGTTTGCAAATGATACTGTGTTGTTAAGTGAAGACGAAGGGGAGCTGCAAGGCTTGGTGGATGAGTATGGGAGACTGTGTAAAAAACGGAATCTAAAGGTGAGTTTAGGGAAGAGTAAAGTTATGGTCTTCGAGAGAGGTGAAGTCAGTGAATGTACAGTGAGGTTGGATGATGAGAAAATGGAAAATGTGAGTACGTTTAAGTACTTGGGTAGTGTAATAAGTAAGGATGATTGGAGGGTGAAGTGCTTGAAAGGGTACAACAGGGAAGAAAGGTTGCTGGTTCCTTGAAGGCAGTGATAAGAAACACGGAAGTGAGCATGTAAGTGAAAAAGTTATTACGTGACAGTATTGTGATACCAACTCTAACGTATGGAAGTGAAATTTGGACGTTGTTGGAGGGACGCAAGTCAAGAGTGAGAGCAGTGGAAATGAGTTATTTGAGAGGAACCTGTTGAGTCACATGGACAGACAGACTGACAAATGACGATGTGAAGGAGCGTTGTGGTGTGGATGTGGATGTGATAGGAAGCCTTAGGAGAAACACATTGAGGTGGTTTGGCCATGTGAAGAGGATGGAGAATGAGAGAGTGACGAGGAGAGTGTATGTGAATGAGGTGGAGGGGGAGAGAGGGAGGGGAGGGCCAAGGATGAGATGGAGGGATGGAGTGGAGAGATATATGAGAGAGGGATGTGTGAAATGGGAGCAGGGTAGTGAAATGGCAGGGAACAGGGTGACGTGGAGGCGATTTGTTTGTGGCCACCCCGTATAAGGGATTAAGGCGTCTGGCAATAGATAGATAATTAGATAGTGTTTGTGTTGCAGCTAGAAACACAGTTGTGGGTCATTACCCTAAAGGTGAAGTAATAAAGCAAATGCAAGCTGTAAAACGTGACATTTTTCATCCCACTGGGGAAGCTGTGTCAGTGATCAAGTGAATTACGACTCGTAGGGCCTTTGCACCATATCTACAAACACTTACGAGTCACGCCGCCTTTTAGTATCTCGTAAACCATCTAATGACCTACAGGTTTATTATCAAACTTAACTTGAATTCACACAGACCCACCTCCCACCCCGTGACACACAAAGTGGACAACCCAAAGTCGTTTAATGACGCAGTTGGCTTTATTGTCGTGGGAAGTGTGGCAGATAGTCATTACTCTTTTTTTTTTTTTTATTACTTAGTACAGAAATTCAATGGTAACTCCTGTCTGGCGAAGGACAGTCCTCACGTGCTGATGTAGCCAAGGCGGCCACATTTACATCTGCAAGTCAGTCTTTGTTGGTACGGTTATCATATCAGAGCCACCAGTCTGTCTGAATCCCTTCATTGCGTTGACGTTTTTTATTGTTCATTATTCTTGACATCTTCAGACCATCTTTGCCTATTAAGCTGCATAGAATTGTGAGGAGATTGCTAGCATAAGAGATAAAATGAGATAAGGGGTACATTTTAACTTGCCATTTTTTAATAATCATTATACAGTTTTCTTCACATCCGTTATCACCTTTTTTTATCTTATTATATTTCTGGTGTCTTCTTTAATTTCTCTGAGTACAATTGTGTGTCCATACTGATACCATCTTGAAGTTTATAGCCATGTTTTATGAGTAGTGATAAAGGCGGAGGATTCCAGATAAAGTGACGGGGAAAGCGCTTGCAGTTGAACGAATATGTGTGATAATGATGAAGGCTGGATTTACTGATTGAGATACTGATAAGGTAAAATGCAACTTCGGGAGAGACTCCTCTTCCCGACGAAAACGAAGTGACCTCGACGCAAAAAGGATGAGAGAGATAATATTGATGAAGCTTTTATTGGTATTGAGTGAGAAGCAAATTGCTCTCACTAGTCAAACATAGTACTCTTCTGTTAAGTTCATTTTAACAGAGTTTTGTTGTTCCCTGTGCTTGATACAACGTTACACATCAGGTGACTGGACTGGCTGGGATGTGGCTGGGAACTCGTAATATGTTGTGTGGAGACAGAGGGGGGAGGGAACGGCAGGGTGGGGTGGACGGGCTTGCGAAATGTAAGGTGAAAAAAGTGTGGGGAAGGAGAAGCAGTACAGGCATGGGTGTCGATGGGGACTTGTGGAATAGTAGGGTGGAAAGGGAGAGGGGGGTGGCATGTTGGAGGGGGGGGGAGAGGGGTAGGAGACTCATGAAAATGGTGGGTAGAAATAGAGGAGGGGAGGGGACGGGGGGGAGGCAAACTAATGAAAATGGTGTATGTAAATTGTTGTAATAATGATAGGTTTAAGAGGCCAGAGTTTTATGGTGATGACCTTTTTGCAGTTTTGAAATCTTAACTTGGTAGGGACACCTCTCGTAGTTTTGGAGTTAGAAAGAAGTTATTAAGGCCTGAAGTCCTATTTATTTAATTCTTTCTACCGGCAGATGATTTTCACAATGTTTAGTCTCCTTCTGCTAGGTATTGAGATAATGATCAATGCCTTGGCTGACGGACGTTTTGCCTACGGAATATTGGCCCAGTGGATGATTCGATGACGAGGTTAGGTTAAATTAGGTTAGGTTAGGCTAGATTAGGTTGGGTTAGAGAGGCAGGAGAGGCGACAGGATTATTATCCCCGGCTATACGTACCAGACCTACAGTGAACTGATACTGCTTTTGGTGCTTGTCGACGCAGGTAGTCGACTAAATACGGTATGTTGTCAGCACTTGTTCTGTGTCCTACCTTAGTACAGACCAGCCGACGAAGGTGTTCCCTGTTGCTTGTGTCCGATACAGCATGGACGACCCCCTCACACTCACCTTGTAAACGAAGCAGCACAACCAGCACTAACTGAAAGCCGTCGTACTTTTGTCATTGTTAATGGCAGCATCACCATTGGATCGGACACCTGCCTGTCATCCTTGTGTAAGCAGTCATTAATTTTGGTTACGTCCACACAAAGGTGCCGCTGGTGTCAATTATGTCCTTTACTATACCGTATGGCCGCGTCGCCTCTCGGTAAGGGCGTGAGATAAACACAGTAAAAAATACCGAGAATATACGGAGTGTCTTGTAAACTGTTAACACACGTTGCATCCCACGCCAGCACATGAACTTCTGCCGTCATGGCTTAACATAGTAAGGGCGGGGTTCCCTAACACGAAATAGCGCCAATAAATAAATGCAATTGGATACTCTTTATTAAATTGTTACATATTTACTCAGATACTGGGATTCCCTCCTGGCAGGCCATTTGTAGCCCTCCTCCTCACTCAGTATCCGTATCCGATGTACTTAGGCTCATAGGAAAGTCACTTAAAGCACTCTTTAGTGGACTACGACAATCAGGTACCATACTATTGAAGCCTGATGGTTAAACTCGTGATCAGGATTTGAAATCTGGAGTCATCCTTATCGTAGAGAATTTAATGGTGTGTGTGTGTGTGTGTGTGTGTGTGTGTGTGTGTGTGTGTGTGTGTGTGTGTGTGTGTGTGTGTGAGAGAGAGAGAGAGTGTGTGTGTGTGTGTGTGTGTGTGTGTGTGTGTGTGTGTGTGTGTGTGTGTGTGTGTGTGTGTGTGTGTGAGAGAGAGAGAGAGAGAGAGAGAGAGAGATCCATAAATCCTTCAGCCCATCGTATTAAATTTTTCAAAACCTTGTCATTAACCAATCCTAACTCAGCTGTAGTTCCCCATGCCATAATGAAATTAGTGATATGCTTCTATTATCTATTCATTTACCTCATGCATTCTCCCTGTTTTTATCGACACCTTGAACATTTACTCCTCTGTGTAACCCTGGCTCCCCTGCAGCTTATTAACCCATCAAGAAGTCGTTTTTAGTTTTTGTTTGGTTATACTTCGATCATATCCTGGCTTTAACTGCAAACCAGTTTCCTATCCACATCCTCCTCTCATATATCCAGCCGCTTGGTCCTAGTTCTGCCACTGTCCTATGGAATATCCCCAGCCATATCCTGAGGATCGCTTGGGAAAGCAGGTACGAGCCAGTATGTAAGGGCACATGGTCTGAACTGCTGCAGGGTGAGTGTGAGAACTGATATAGGTAAAGCAGCTTATACAGATTAACCATAAGACCCCACCGACACATTATAATGTGGCATCCCAACGTATCTTGCTTGGTAGAGGTGGTGGGGATTGGTGCCCAAGTGATAACATGTGAAATCTGTTGGTGACCAGCCCTCTCTTGGTGCTTAGTAAGTGGATTACTGATGCCTGGAGGCGGGATTCTTGGCTTATATCTAAAGTTTGATGCATAAGAAACGTAGGGTTTTTGTGCCCAAGTGGCAACATGCAAAGGCTGTTAGGGACACCCTGTACTTTATCTTACGAACGGGATTCCCAGCCCATATCGAAAGTTACTGCATGAAGATATTACACATTGTTTTTCTCTTGTATTCAAATCTGCTTGCCAACATTTTATGCCCCACAGTCTCCTGGCTTAGAAGTCATTTGTATCATTGTAATCTGCCGTCCAAAATATACAGTACAGGTCAAAAGTTCTGTCAGATGGACGTACACTCGGACGTCAGTTGTTCCAAATGGACATAAAATCGGGGTCAAAAGTTGTCATAACGAGTCATTGTATGGGAGGTGTGTTACTTCCACTAGTCTGACTCTCCAGCACAACTTCTGATTCCAGCTTTATGTCCTGCATCATTGAATTTCCGACACAACATTTGCTCTCGACTGTACTTATATTCCCCATGGCACAGCTTCATTCATTCACTCCTCAGTAAACTTCCTTCCAGTACTTACGCTCCAGCTTATCCTGGCTCACCGTAATCCCTTCACACAGTCTTACTCCCCCCTCCAGGATATACACTTACATCTTATAACACCTGTAGTTCTTTTTGCACCTTAAATTTTTCCATACGTATGACACAGCCTTTATTTCTTGGTATTACTGTGGCCAGAGTATTCCTTGCCATCCTGATGCATCTTCAGCTAAGTCCATCACGTTCCATGCATAGTATCCCATACCGGCTGCTAATAGGTCACATGTACAGAAGACAGCCCATTACATCGACTGAGTGGATGGTGGGCGCCCCCACCTACCACGCGGGTAAATAAAAAAGTGGAGCATGTGTGTGTGTGTGTGTGTGTGTGTGTGTGTGTGTGTGTGTGTGTGTGTGTGTGTGTTGCCCAAATATTCTGGGAAAAAAACTGTGGACGAATTTCCATCAAACCTTCAGGAAGTAGCAACTATGTGGATCTGCTGAAGCTTGTTACTTATGGTGAGGATCTGATCGAAGACGACCGAATACCAGCTTCGCCATATTCTGTATTTTTAAATTATGGATTGGCTCTTTGTGAAACGCGGTGACTGAATTACGTAGAGGTTTTAGCGAATTTTTTGTAGTCTGCTTTTATCAAGGACGAGGCGATATACTTTTTGTGGGTGTGTGCCTGTGTGTTTGTGCATGCGTGTATGTATCTGTTTGCTAAATTATCTCGTCATCAAATTTGGGCTTGTAAGGTAGCTTGTACCTTATCCAACAAACACATTTTACCGGGCAGATTAGCATGTATCGGCCCCCGAATGCTTCTGATTCATTACACTTATGTTTATCTGAGAGGCCAGGGGTGAAATTGAGGGTGAGGGTAGGTGGTGCGTGTGGCTGTGGAAATGGGGTGTGAGGATAAGGGTGCGTGTGGGGGGTGGAGGAACAATAGGGGTGTGAGTTTGAGTGTTGGGGTGGGGGGTTGGAGTGGGGATGAGGGTGTTTGTGTGTGGGTTTGGGGTAGGGATGAGAGTGGGGATTGAGGGTGATTACGAGCGACAGAGCGATGTTACTCTCAATTAAGGTTGGATATGAGTGGCCCGGCCCAAGCGTCATGGCAAACAGAAACTAATAACTTTACACCATGTGAAGTAGAGTTGAAATTCATTCTACATGTGATACATTCATTCAAGAAATTGTGTTATCAACTAAAAACTCATACATAAAGGCGTAGGAACCCCGAGGAATCTCGAGTTCTCCAAGGGAGTGTTTGGCTCTAATCGGTGAACGCCACAATTACGAAATCAAGTTAAAAAACATTTTTCGTCATTACACTGTGTTTTTTTTACATCAACTGTAGCAATTGAATATCGGAGATTCCGCCCCTAATTATATATCAGAGGAAAATTGTGATAACACGGCGCTCGCTCGCTCCTCAGGCGCTCACAAAGCGCCATTTATTTGCTATATAAACCGTCACCCCCTGATGGGTTCCAACATTCTAGCTGGCTCATCTGATCCCTTGTAGAGGAGAGTGTCGGTTTGTTATAGCATGATGGGCAGAATGGGGTAGGGAGACAGGAAGTGTACTGTACATTGTGTTACGCTGTGGTATGGTACGGTGCTACATGATACGATACAGTACAATACGGTTCAGTATAGTATGGAATGATAGAGTATGGTACTGTATGGAACGATACAGTATGGTACGGTATGATATGGATCGGTGCAAGTCCATTTGATCTATGATGCACATGACTGTGCTTTGCTCATAACCACTAATATCCAACCTAATCAGTGCGTGCGATTAATGGGGTGAAGTTAAGCAGCGCCTAAGAGTGCCAGACTCACCAGGCAAGCCTCCTCATAAACTAAGCATGTTGGCACAATTACTACACGCCTGTATTCATTAAGACTACATTAACGTAGACAAACCGATGATCTCTGGTAATGAGTTCATTTTTGTATCCTGATTATACCATTGCTCACTCCAGGTAGGTGGCGACGTCTATCGTCCACTCACTTGATGTAGTGCAGACCTATCGGGTCTTAATTGACACGACACTGAGTAACAAGTCTGATTGTTTCCCACAACCTGGAAAGCCATTCACAACGCATGTTGAACACCATATAACCAAATAACGAGTTGACGAGTCTTCTATAGTCTCTATCTATCTATCTATAGCCCGACGTCCTAATCCCGCAAAGGGTGGCGCAGACAAAACGCCTCCAAGTCACTCTGTCAATCACCATTTGGACTCTCCTCCCCCAACTCATCCCCCCTCCCTCATATACCTCTCAACTCCATCCCTCCACCTCATCCTCGGTCTACCCCTCCCTCTCCCTCCCTCCACCTCACCTTACATACAACCTCCTTAGTCAGTCTTTCATTCTCTCCATTCTCTCCACATGTCCAAACCACCTCAGTGTATTTCTTCTATAGTAAAACTGTTAATTTAGGTGTGATACATAGATGCGACGTTCATTCGTGAACCAACTTTCCACACTTCCCAGTGCCTCACTGTGGCCAGGTGCTGTCCACCACAATGGAGCATTTGTTCACTGCACAGGACAGCCCTACAGGGCAGATTACTTCACTGTTCTTTGACGGGTATGCTCGGCAGACAAGGATTACTGAACTACTACTTCTGCCCTTGCTAAATACCTGATAGTTTCTTCCTCATTTGTTAGCCTCAACCTCTTTATTTTTCCCCTCACATTTCTCTTTCCCTCGTCATACTTTATTTCTTTATTTCGCATCCAACCTTCCCATTTTTCCCTCCCTCTGGTCCTAAAAGGTATCCATTACCTCTGAGGGCGTTAGCATTGCGTTCCTGTGTATCTGGATAGGAAGGTCCCGGATAACTATTACCAGTTCTAATCCAAACAGAAAGAAAGGTTCCAGTAGGGCAGTTAATAAGGCCGCTGTCTACTAACCTATTCTGATAAGCTCTGATTGGAGGAAGCACATTATCTCGGCTTTTCGTTCAGTGTTACGAGAACAAAGTAACAGTTAATTAAAGGAAACGGTGATAATGGTAGGGGTCGAGGGAATGGAAAAAAAAAAAAATAGAGATGGTAGGTGTGTGGTGAGTAGTTAGGAGGAAGTGGCAGTCAGCATGATGAAAGGGATGTACAATATGGTGATAAGAAATATAATATTTCTGCAACAGAAAGGGGGAAAAGAGAGAAGTAAGGAAACAAGGAGTAAAATGAATGGTACAGATGTACTCCTTAATCGTGCAGTCGCCATTCAGATGAGCTCAGTATCTCTTTCCTTATGCCCTCACTCACACACAACTTCTGGGTCGGACCGTCTTTTCTCTTGGATATAATTATGAGAGCAGGTTCTTGAAAGACTCTATGACCGTGTTTATCTGTGATACTGGTAAGTACTGTATATTTTAAAGGCAGGTTGTTACTACTCTTTCTCATCCCTGGCAGTGATGTATGGTTATTGTGCAAAGGGGCTTGGGTTTTTCAGGGCTAGTAGTGGATTTTTAGAAAGTAAAACGCAAACCACAAATTAGACGCAGTAGCAGAGCCCATTCGTTACCGGGAAACAGGTCACAGGGACAGTACCAGTATGTTTCAATT
>NC_136960.1:11787246-11789233 GCF_032717465.1 Coenobita brevimanus | reverse complement strand
AACAACACAATTATACTGCCACACATTAAAGTGCCCCTACCACACAGTATCATTCTACATATTGGCCCATTTCAAGTTGCCGCACCACGCACTGCCACCACACACATCCAAACCACACACCGCACACAACAAACACTGCCACACCAAACACTGCCACACCTCAAATTACCATACCAAACACAACCACAGCACACATTACCACAGCACACATTACACACACCACACAATACCACACCACACACTTAACACACTACCACACCACGCACTGCCGCACCTGAAATTGCCAGAACCACTCACTTTACAACACCACATACACTACCACACCATACATTGCCATATCTCAAATTGCCATACCACGCAATGCCACATCACACACTGCCATACCACAAACTTCGATACCGCACACTGCCACACCTCAAACTGCCATACTACATACTGCCATACTACACACTATTCCAAGTCAAAATGCCATACCGCACACTGGCATACTACACAGTGCTACTCTGCACACTGCCACACATCAAACTGCCACATTGTCATACCATACATTGCCACTCCACACACCTGCCACACATCAGCGCTGCCACACTCTGCTACACCTCAGACTGCCTCACTACACACACCTGAATCCATGGTTACCTGACCTCAACTTGAAGTCAACTTGACGGCAAAAACTCTTCCAAGCCTCTGTCACAACCCATCCCTCTCCCTCACGAGAACCCAAGCCGCCCTCCCTCATGCCCCCCCCCCCCAACACACACAGCACCAGGACGTCATCATCATCAGTAGCGGGACGTGTTTGGTGTCCCAGCACGACAACCCAAGCCGCTTTCCCTCATGTCCACTCCCCTCACACACTCATCAGCACCTGGGAGTCATCATCATCATCATCATCATTATCATCAACATTACCATCACCAGTGGAACGTACGTGGTGTATCATGAGTGAGATCTGTGACTGTATACGCGAGATGGCAAGTCTTCTGGTAGTGACGGAATCCAAGTGGTGATGAAGACGAAGTGAAGTGTTAATGAGGACAGCTCTCTCTTAGAAACCAGAATTTCATCCCTTCAACCAGCGACAACAATTAACGTTGTCTGCTGTTATTACCCGTTATCACTCATTGATGAACCAGCTGACTCTTATCAACACCAGTAGTTCCAAGTGCAACAGATGTATACATTAGCATTGAAGGATGAAAGAAAAGCACGGAATATGTCCAAGGAAATAATATTAATTAGCTTGTAAAAAGGAAAGGTGAGAAGGCAGGACGCAACAGGTAATGAAATTAACGGTTTAACACATGTATGGAACTGTCATGATTGAAACACGTAAATGCTAAGAATCGTATAACAGTACCAGGAAAGTGAGATGCGTATGAGGATGGAAAAAAGGAAAACACAGGAAAGAGGGGGAGGGCAGGGAGAAAGCATAAAAAATATAAGTTAGAAAGCAGGATGTTGAAGAAGAAACATAAGAAGATGGAGAAGGAGAGAAAGGGGAGAAGGAGATAAAGAGAGAGAAGAAGGAAGCAGCTTGATTGCAAGAACAGTGAAAAAAGGTAAAAGAGATAGCAGGAGAAACATGTTATTCAGTATGGAAAACTCAACTCCAGGCAAGGGTAGATACAGAGACAGATAAGGAGCATCAACTGGAAGGATAATTCGAAGAAAGAGGAAAAAGACGAGGCCAACATCATCAGTAAACGAGGAGATTAGTTAACTGCCACTCTATTCCCTCCAGTGTCCAAATCCAGCCTCCCTGCTCACTCTCCTCTCCTTGACCCTCCATAATTACTCCTATGTTTGTACAACTGATGATATACAACAGAATAAAAAACAACAAAAAGTAATAGGAGCATATCACACACTGTACACTTACACCCACCACATAACAAAACAGTAACAATTCAATTTATTTTCCCTGATGGACTACGCCGGGGTGAGGGCACACAAAGAGTACATACCCCGTATCACCACCAACACC